>NW_026463576.1:0-65570 GCF_021730395.1 Mercenaria mercenaria
CTACACACCCACAGCTTCAAAACGTGCTCTAATTAATTGAAAATGACAGCAGTTGATTTTTCGTTTATTTAGAATCTCAACTGTTCTATTCTATTTAGAATTAGCGTTATACGAAATGGGTAGACTATTTTCACCAAAAAGACTGCATTTTCGGATTTATCTAAGAACCCACAGTTATATTGTTCAGATAGTATGTTTCCCTCATCAATTCTAGTCCGTTAATCTACATGATGATATAGATCTTATTTCATAATCCAATATGAAGTGCGTTTTATGACAACTGATATATGTGTAAATTACGCTAGTTTTTCCATACAATTTGATTTATTTTATCAATCATAATATATAAATAACTTCATTTCTTATAAAACTATAAAGAGTATTTAGTCTGAACAGGTAAATAACGGACACATATATTGTAATGTGTTATATTACAATATTCTTTTGAATGAAAATTCGCACTGTAACGTGTACTGTATATCTGTCACTGATTTACAGCTATCTTTGTAAAATCAAAGAAATAACGAAAAATTGTCGATAGTTAACTAAAATATTTAATATGTATACTCCAAAGGCATCAAACAACTAAATAAAAACAAATCTGATTATATTTGGGAACATTTAGAATGATGTGGGGACATTTTTGCTGTCCAAGTTGCTCCTTTATCTGTAGAATGGACGTATAGCTGCCATACTGTTTTTACTTTCAACATGCATAATGAGTTTACCTTCGTAAAATTAAGAAATTATTATTATTATTATTATTATTATTATGCTACTTACTTTCTTAAAATTTTTCCTTGTATGTTTATTTTTCTCCTCAGCTCACTTGTAAACTGTCTAAGTCCTTTCAAGGGGTTTGACAATTAAAAGTATATTTCAATAAACCACTGAAAAATTACTAATAGTCCTGAATAAAAAATTTAGCATTCCAAAATTGGCAAAAATAGTAACACATCGGTTTTCCCCGTGGGTTTTTTTCCAGGCCTACATTCAGCCCAAATCAAATTGCAAATAGTTTTTTTCCCCTTACTTTGAACTATAAATAGCTAAAATTTAATTGTAGGAAATTTGCCAAACGTCGACATTCGGAACTACCAACAAACTTAGTCCTAAATATAAGACCTGACATAACTCATATCACTTTATAAGTTCATTTTAATTGATATTTTACATTTTTTATTTTCCATGTTATGCTTTGATAGTAAAAATGTAAAATGTCAGAATATTGACTGTTGAACGTCAAATGACAACCTTTTCACGTCTAATTATTTGGACTACCAACAAACTGTACGACGTATATTTCCCAATTCTGCAGTAAAGTTCCCAGTTCAGTGAAATGTAAAACTTTATAGAAACATACCTTATGAAAATTTCGCTGTCATTGCCCTTTAAGTAAATACTTGTATAAAAAATGCTCGATAAGCTGTAGCTGCTAAACCGAAAGTGAAAGTAGAAAATAATTTGAAAAATGCATAAAGACACTCAATAGAAAAATGGCGCGAAAAAAAAATGGTAGTAGTCGCATAATGGCGGATACAAATAGTCCTCAGTTTTTTCGCTGTGTAGAGCTATTTTCCTTATTTTCTTTGCTTTTTTTTGCTAAAATCACATGACAGATCTATGCTTGACATGAAGATAGCATTTTGATCATGAAAAAACACCACGACAAAATTTTTCATGGAAGCTTATAATACACCACCAGTATAATTTGGGGT
Source organism: Mercenaria mercenaria (assembly GCF_021730395.1). Classification (NCBI taxonomy): domain Eukaryota; kingdom Metazoa; phylum Mollusca; class Bivalvia; order Venerida; family Veneridae; genus Mercenaria; species Mercenaria mercenaria. The sequence continues at coordinate 1,719 of NW_026463576.1, forward strand.
CTCATTTTTTAGCTGATTTTGCAGTTTGTGTGTTTGACTGAAATTATTTTTCTTGCATCAAACATGACCCCCACTTTTCTTTTGATTTTTAGTTAGCACTGACAATATTCTTCAAGAAAATGTAAGTTACAGAAATTTAAAATGGGTCCTGATGTGTGCTGCGGTCATTGGAAATAGGTCAATTTTATATAGAATAAAGAACAACAACTATTTAGTGTGTTATAACCAAAAGGAACAAGACAAACATACCTGAAAAGATATTGAATACTGGTTCGAGTCGTAAATTCGGCCACTTTTTGCGGTTTTTCATAAATATTTCTTTCTTTATACATTGATTTGTACAAAATTTCTACCGTATATGCTCAAGGGGGGTATTCGATCTACTCCTTACCACCGAAACAAAATGGCGGCCAAAACTGAAAATGTGAGTTTTTCTTACTTTTTATCTTTTTCAAAGATTTCTAGACCATGACACATGGCTATCAACCTGCTCCACTGTTTTTTCTATCTATCAGTACCTTTAACTTTGGAAACAGTGCTGTAATTTATCTGGAATGCTGGTCATGGGATTTGAATCGATAGAAAATATTCCTGAAAACACGGGATAAGGAATAGTGCGATTAGCAAAAATGGTCTTTTTCCCTAATTATTCAAATAGTTGTGAGCTAGTTTTCTGATAAGAAGTAAAATTTCAATATATATTTCCATCATGGTAGTCTGGAGCCGATTAAAAGTCATAATTTTAAATTACACAGTTTTTTGTCTGATGGTAAGGAACAGTGTACAAAAATAAGAAGATAAGGTGCAGTTCACTTCTTCAAGCGACTTTTTTCTTCGCTCTTTTCAGAGACAATCAAGTAAAATTCTGTTACAATAATATTTTGGTGATCATTTATAACTATCTCTTGCTCAATGTAGGAAGATTTAAAGGTATACGCCTGTCTATCAGACACGTGATGTACTGAAAGCCAAAGTTTAGCAAGTACTTAATATAGTATCCCTCGCCAACATTTAAGTAACTATAAATTTCTGTTTGGTATAGCGCCCAAAGTCGTTAATAACAAGCCATTGCCTTACAAAAATGTTGAAATATTTTGTCTTAAAAAGTTAAACCTACTTAAAATACAATGTGTTCTACTAAAGATAGTAAAAAATGAGCAACACCACTTAACTTGTTTAGGCATTATGCATTGTTGAAATATACCGCTCTTCTTTGTAATTTTGCGTTAAGATACATACGTTTGCGACATTTAGGCGCACTAATTCACGATTTTATGGATACATACAGACAAGAAATTATTCGTGGTTGAAGCTTTAACTATGCATACGATTTTTCATAATTATGGTTAACTCTTACATTATAAGTTAACGTTGGCTTAGAGTTATTACGGGATATTACCTCGCACGTTTCGCTAGTAGATTATTAAACGAACATTTAACAGTTACAATACATATTTAAAAAAATTGACAAAAGGCAAATCGCAAACATAATTAGCTCATAAAATCATATATATACTCTTATGATGCCATTAACATATACATTTGGAAGAGCAATTTGAACATTTTATGTGTCCTGCTTGTATCTTAAGCTGCACTACCAAAGAAACGTATCATTACACTGAATTACATGGGTATGAGAAAAATACATTCAAGTAAGGCTTAATATGTGGCAAATATGATTGTTATTTACCAACATTATGCATCCTATACCACGAATTTAAGTTCATTTAATCATCAAGCTTTTCTTGGAAACATTTATGTCAATCAACTAGAACATGTATTAAACTTGTCAAAACATAAAATATTGCAACTTTACAATAATACTTTTAAACAACAAATATTGTGATTATTCCTTTGCAGTAAAACCGTTGACATGTAATCAGCATAATCTTATGCACAATATGGCTATACAATCTTGGTAACCATCTGATCAGAAATTGCTGATGGTAACGTATGTATCCCAAATTAAGAATAACGAATCAATTCATTTTCGGGCACCAAAATTCGTGTTCAAGATTGCCATCAATTGAAGCCGACCATTGTAAATCAAAAGCACAACTACTTAATTATTCAAATTAATTATTTCTTACGATTGTCAAGTTAATTATTCGTAATTTCAAAGGCGGCGTTGATAATCTCGTTCTCTTGTATATTTGTAAGGTGGCAGCCCTTATAACAAGTGCTTTTGTCATTGAATCCATGAATCACACAACATTAAGCTGTATATAAGAAGATAAAGTGCTTATTCAAATATTAAAAATGAAATGTAACCACAAGTCACGTTTCGGAACTTTTCACAAAAAAAAATAAAAAAAGATCATTTTATTTGAGTACAACCACATTCAAGAACCAAGCATCAACAGAAACCGACAATTCTACATATAAAATTTCATTCAGAATTACAGTTCTATTAAGTCTGTCTTTACTGTAAAGACTTTTTCAATATATTTACAGTCTTGTAAAAAATATTTCAAGATATATCACGGTTGGAACAAATTTTATGCCTTTAACTGTTAGATTTTTACCTTAACAATAACCCAGGTCAACAGTGAGTTATTATTATGATATACGCACACCACCAATAACCTTTTTATTGATACATACGTTACCGATCACTGTGCTATGGGTACCACGGGTATGCTGTTTCCATTCATTTTGTATTTAAAAAAATGTCAAACATCTATCTTTATGATAAAAAATGCTATGACCTACGACCAATTCTGTAAACAAAACCTTTTTAACAAGAAATTAATATTAAAGCTAATATTATCAGATTTTAAAAATAGAATTTGCATGCCGTTTTGAACAAAAATAGTGATAAAACAAAACTTTTCAGCAAATTAAATGCCCGAGCGTTTTATCTTGGAACCTTGACTTCAAAAAAATAAAGAAGCCTCATGTTGTATAAAATGGTCTGTCAGTAAGATATCAAGTATGAAAGGATACATACGTTACCATACGTAACGTATGTATCAATAGTTTGTACTGTGTTCATGGCGTACTCAAAATGTATAACAACATAAATTTAATTGAAACAAAAATTAATTGTCATATAATCACAAATAGGTTTTTATAGGTTTAAAATATATTTGTAAATATCAAATTAGCTTCCTATATAAACCAAACATTACCAGCGGAGCCCGTTGAACATTTTCAGAAATAGAAAACACGTCTTCAGGGACAAATGTGCGACTTTACATGTGTGAAATCTGCATCTTATGACGTAGGCGATACAAACTGATGACACTGTCAATTAAAACTGACTGACACTTTCTTGTTAATGTTATTTTAATAAGACTGGTAACGCTTGTATCGATCACGTATCATTTTGCCATTTCTTATGCCAAAAAAAAACTACTCTTAGCTCAACATGAATTGCTGTGATTTTCAATGTCTTAGAATAAAGGTAACATTTGTATCACAGAAAGTGGAATCTTTAAGGAAGGTTTAAGTGAAAAATATATCACTACTAAGTGTATCTTGTATCAAATGTTATAACATGTAGTTGAAACAAAACTAGAAATAACCTCTAAAGACATAAAAACGCTATTCTTTGTATGTCAGCTCATATATTCATAGTAGGAATTAGATCCATAACATACGTATCCCTTCATCGGCGTCATATCTATTTTATTGTTTAGGATCGTAATAACACAAACATACATATTATGATGCAGTTATTAGTAATTAGGGAATATGTATTCTTTGCATTTACTAAAAAAAATCCGTCATTAACTATAAAAGCGATCGAGCGTTGAGAAGTTTTGTACAAAACTTGCGCATGGCATCAGTAACGTATGTATTATTTTAAATTGTCTCTAGACTAGTACATGTTTTGGATTATGGATCAGATAAATCCATTTGACATTAGGTAACAAGTATAAACACATACTCATTGAAATTATAGTATGTTTAATTTGCTTCTGGAGCCTATTTTTAAACGACCACCAATAATGAACACTCGATTGTTTGTCATGACTTTTTAACGAGGGAATGGTTTACACTATGGTTCACCTGCAGTATTAATGTAGTTTAACAGCAAGGGTCACGATTTAAACTTCTTTAATTATTACATGGTAGAGAAATGTCGATTGGTTAACTCAGAAACGATGAGAGAAAACTGTAAATTCGTTTGAAAAAAAATTTGCTCTGCACCTTATCCTCTAATTTTCGCACACTGTTCCTTATCATCAGACAAAAATTGTGTTTTTTTGAAAATACGAATTGTGATCTGCTCAAAACCAACAGTATTAGATAAGTATGTGGAAATATTCCTTCAACTCGGAAAACAGCTTACAACCTGCGGTATCTTAGGTAAAAAAGACCATTTTTGCAAGTCGCACTATTCCTTATCCCGTGTTTACCGGAGAATTTTCCATCGATTCGAATCTCATGACCAGCATTCCAGACAAATTACAGTACTGTTTCCAAAGTGAAAGGTACCGGTAGATAGAGAAAACAGTGGAGCAGGTTGATAGACATGTGTTATTGTCTAGATATCCTTGAAAAAGAAAAAATGTAAGAAAAACTCACATTTTCAGTTTTGGCCGCCATTTTTTTTTCCATGGTAAGCTCTGGTACAAATGTAGTATGTTCACAAACTACCATATATTCTGTTGTTCATATGTTGTCTCTTACAAAAAAAGTTCAGCATATCGCATACAAGGGGGGTATTCGATCTGTGAGTTTTTCTTACATTTTTTCTTTTTCAAGGATATCTAGACAATAACACATGTCTATCAACCTGCTCCACTGTTTTCTCTATCTACCGGTACCTTTCACTTTGGAAACAGTACTGTAATTTGTCTGGAATGCTGGTCATGAGATTCGAATCGATGGAAAATTCTCCGGTAAACACGGGATAAGGATAGTGCGACTTGCAAAAATGGTCTTTTTTAACCTAAGATACCGCAGGTTGTAAGCTGTTTTCCGAGTTGAAGGATATTTCCACATACTTATCTAATACTGTTGGTTTTGAGCAGATCACAATTCGTATTTTCAAAAAACACAATTTTTGTCTGATGATAAGGAACAGTGTGCGAAAATTAGAGGATAAGGTGCAGAGCAAATTTTTTTCAAACGGAATTTACAGTTTTCTCTCATCGTTTCTGAGTTAACCAATCGACATTTCTTACCATGTAATATTAAAGAAGTTTAAATCGTGACCCTTGCTGTTATAACTACATTAATACTGCAGGTGAACCATAGTGTAAACCATTCCCTCGTTAAAAGTCATGACAAACAATCGAGTGTTCATTATTGTGGTCGTTTAAAAATAGGCTCCAGAGCAAATTAAACATACTATAATTTCAATGAGTATGTGTTTATACTTGTTACCTAATGTCAAATGGATTTATCTGATCCATAATCCAAAACATGTACTAGTCTAGAGACAATTTAAAATAATACATACGTTACTGATGCCATGCGCAAGTTTTGTACAAAACTTCTCAACGCTCGATCGCTTTTATAGTTAATGACGGATTTTTTTAGTAAATGCAAAGAATACATATTCCCTAATTACTAATAACTGCATCATAATATGTATGTTTGTGTTATTACGATCCCTAAACAATAAAATAGATATGACGCCGATGAAGGGATACGTATGTTATGGATCTAATTCCTACTATGAATATATGAGCTTGACATACAAAGAATAGCGTTTTTATGTCTTTTAGAGGTTATTTCTAGTTTTGTTTCAACTACATGTTATAACATTTGATACAAGATACACTTAGTAGTGATATATTTTTCACTTAAACCTTCCTTAAAGATTCCACTTTCTGTGATACAAATGTTACCTTTATTCTAAGACATTGAAAATCACAGCAATTCATGTTGAGCTAAGAGTAGTTTTTTTTGGCATAAGAAATGGCAAAATGATACGTGATCGATACAAGCGTTACCAGTCTTATTTAAAATAACATTAACAAGAAAGTGTCAGTCAGTTTTAATTGACAGTGTCATCAGTTTGTATCGCCTACGTCATAAGATGCAGATTTCACACATGTAAAGTCGCACATTTGTCCCTGAAGACGTGTTTTTCTATTTCTGAAAATGTTCAACGGGCTCCGCTGGTAATGTTTGGTTTATATAGGAAGCTAATTTGATATTTACAAATATATTTTAAACCTATAAAACCTATTTGTGATTATATGACAATTATATTTTTTGTTTCAATTAAATTTATGTTGTTATACATTTTGAGTACGCCATGAACACAGTACAAACTATTGATACATACGTTACGTATGGTAACGTATGTATCCTTTCATACTTGATATCTTACTGACAGACCATTTTATACAACATGAGGCTTCTTTTATTTTTTGAAGTCAAGGTTCCAAGATAAAACGCTCGGGCATTTTAATTTGCTGAAAAGTTTTGTTTTTATCACTATTTTTGTTCAAAACGGCATGCAAATTCTATTTTTAAAATCTGATAATATATGCTTTAATATTAATTTCTTGTTAAAAAGGTTTTGTTTACAGAATTGGTCGTAGGTCATAGCATTTTTATCATAAAGTAGATGTTTGACATTTTTTTAAATACAAATGAATGGAAACAGCATACCCGTGGTACCCATAGCACAGTGATCGGTAACGTATGTATCAATAAAAAGGTTATTGGTGGATGTGTGCGTATATCAGTAATAATAACTCACTGTTGACCTGGGTTATTGTTAAGGTAAAAATCTAACAGTTAAAGGGCATAAAATTTTGTTCCAACCGTGATATATCTTGAAATATTTTTTACAAGACTGTAAATATATTTGAAAAAGTCTTTACAGTAAAGACAGACTTAATAGAACTGTTAATTCTGAATGAAATTTTATATGTAGAATTGTCGGTTTCTGTTGATGCTTGGTTCTTGATGTGGTTGTACTCAAATAAAATGATCTTTTTTTTATTTTTTTTTTTGAAAGGTTCCGAAACGGTGACTTGTGGTTACATTTCATTTTTAATATTTGAATAAGCACTTTATCTCTTATATACAGCTTAATGTTGTGTGATTCATGGATTCAATGACAAAAGCACTTGTTATAAGGGCTGCCACCTTACAAATATACAAGAGAACGAGATTATCAACGCCGCCTTTGAAATTACGAATAATTAACTTGACAATCGTAAGAAATAATTAATTTGAATAATTAAGTAGTTGTGCTTTTGATTTACAATGGTCGGCTTCAATTTGATGGCAATCTTGAACACGAATTTTGGTGCCCGAAAATGAATTGATTCGTTATTCTTAATTTGGGATACATACGTTACCATCAGCATATTTCTGATCAGATGGTTACCAAGATTGTATAGCCATATTGTGCATAAGATTATGCTGATTACATGTCAACGGTTTTACTGCAAGGAATAATCACAATATTTGTTGTTTAAAAGTATTATTGTAAAGTTGCAATATTTTATGTTTTGACAAGTTTAATAATGTTCTAGTTGATTTGACATAAATGTTTCCAAGAAAAGCTTGATGATTAAATGAACTTAAATTCGTGGTATAGGATGCATAATGTTGGTAAATAACAATCATATTTGCCACATATTAAGCCTTACTTGAATGTATTTTTCTCATACCCATGTAATTCAGTGTAATGATACGTTTCTTTGGTAGTGCAGCTTAAGATACAAGCAGGACACATAAAATGTTCAAATTGCTCTTTCCAAATGTATATGTTAATGGCATCATAAGAGTATATATATGATTTTATGAGCTAATTATGTTTGCGATTTGCCTTTTGTCAATTTTTTTAAATATGTATTGTAACTGTTAAATGTTCGTTTAATAATCTACTAGCGAAACGTGCGAGGTAATATCCCGTAATAACTCTAAGCCAACGTTAACTTATAATGTAAGAGTTAACCATAAATTATGAAAAATCGTATGCATAGTTAAAGCTTCAACCACGAATAATTTCTTGTCTGTATGTATCCATAAAATCGTGAATTAGTGCGCCTAAATGTCGCATAACGTATGTATCTTAACGCAAAATTACAAAGAAGAGCGGTATATTTCAACAATGCATAATGCCTAAACAAGTTAAGTGGTGTTGCTCATTTTTTACTATCTTTAGTAGAACACATTGTATTTTAAGTAGGTTTAACTTTTTAAGACAAAAATATTTCAACATTTTTGTAAGGCAATTGCTTGTTATTAACGACTTTGGGCGCTATACCAAACAGAAATTTATAGTTACTTAAATGTTGGCGAGGGATACATATTAAGTACTTGCTAAACTTTTGGCTTTCAGTACATCACGTGTCTGATAGACAGGCGTATACCTTTTAAATCTTCCTACATTGAGCAAGAGATAGTTATAAATGATCACCAAAATATTATTGTAACAGAATTTTACTTGATTGTCTCTGAAAAGAGCGAAGAAAAAAGTCGCTTGAAGAAGTGAACTGCACCTTATCTTCTTATTTTTGTACACTGTTCCTTACCATCAGACAAAAAACTGTGTAATTTAAAATTATGACTTTTAATCGGCTCCAGACTAACCATGATGGAAATATATATTGAAATTTTACTTCTTATCAGAAAACTAGCTCACAACTATTTGAATAATTAGGGAAAAAGACCATTTTTGCTAATCGCACTATTCCTTATCCCGTGTTTTCAGGAATATTTTCTATCGATTCAAATCCCATGACCAGCATTCCAGACAAATTACAGCACTGTTTCCAAAGTTAAAGGTACTGATAGATAGAAAAAACAGTGGAGCAGGTTGATAGCCATGTGTCATGGTCTAGAAATCTTTGAAAAAGATAAAAAGTAAGAAAAACTCACATTTTCAGTTTTGGCCGCCATTTTGTTTCGGTGGTAAGGAGTAGATCGAATACCCCCCTTGATGCTTTAATACAAGCAACATTGGTTGTTATCATTAACGGCCATTTAGGCTGAACACCACTAAATCCAGCTCTTCTTTATTTCATATAAAATCCACTTACTTCATAACGGTTTTTCGACATTTTCTAGCATATCAGATTTTCAGAGACTTATATTCACATAAAGAACTAGATCGCTACTTTACAAAAACAAAAAGAAAAGGGGGTGTTAACTTTTATATAAGAAAACTACAGTTCGGTAAATACAACCCGCTGAATTTACTACTTTTCGCTTCTTTCAATTTCTCTTTTCGAGACATTAAATTCTTACGCCGCCATTTTTACCCAGCATGCGATAGGAACGTGCCGATTTCAATAGAATGCAAAATGATACATACTGAAACACGATAGGGTAAAAGTAAGCACGTTGCTGTTGAGAAAATGCACTAGGAAAGGAAAAAAGATTAGTACTATTTATATTTGGACTACTTGTGACCAGCGGAGGCTTACATTCTATTTGGTAGTGATCAGCCTTTACAGTATGGTAAACAATAAAGGCAGTGGCTAGAGAACCGGAATCGGTTCCCTCTTGACAGCGAACTTATTCGTCCGGAACCAGTTCTCTAGCCAAAGTACCGTGCATAGGCTAGAGAACCGGAATTTTATTTCTATGCATAAAGCTGTCGAAATTCATCTTGTCTCTTTTGGTAAAAACAAAGAAAAATATCAAACAGGGAGTGCCACATACCAAAAGCGCAGCCTCCTCAAAATGAACCCCCCAGCACGCAAACGCGTGCACCACACTCACACTCAAAGCTTACACATCAGGACAAAACGAACAACACACACACACACACTCAAAGCCAACACATAAGGACAAGACGAACAATAAGCATACACACATGCGCGCACACAAAGTAAACACACAAGGACAAAACGAACAAACAAAGGAACACAGTGGGGCACCGCCTTGGAACGGTAAGTGGCAAAAACACCACTGGGGAGCTTAAACCGGTTTATGGTGCGCACCCAACCTCACTCTTACCCCCACCATGTTCCAAAGACATGGGACAGTGTAAATAAAAGTAATCCCCTCCAGGTGAATCTCTAACACACGTAATGGAAACAAAAAGGCATGGCATGTAAAACACAAAAATGCTCGTGTATAAATATATAAAAAGCAAACAGTATCATGCAGGTTATTATCTTAATTAATTTTACCATTTCAGCAAGTCACACCCTTTCATTTTATTTGTGTTAACTGTGTCTCAAAAACTGTACTCGCCGCATACTGTCCGCCATATTGGAATGATAAAATAAAGTAGTACGAATGAATGCGGAAATCGTCGGCAATAGAGCAGGCATTCTCGCATACCAGAGGTCTACCGTACACGTGGTTCCCCGGATGAACGTCTCGGGATTTTGACGAACATCTGATGGATGAGAATGTAGAGCAGGCTGAAATTATTAAAACTTAAAAGGTACAATACAATAAAAGAAACAATTGAAACAAATTAAGTAAGTTCTGTTAATTAGTATTGATTACATATCTTTGAATGTGAAATACCGAGGTGTTACAAACCACTATTTAATGTGTTGAAATAATCTGTATGAAGTTTTAATGGCAATTGAATTAGTTTGTAAAGCTGTAAACATGTCGCAAATACAAATCAATCTTATTTTATATTTGAATAATTTAAACATAGTTCATGTTTAAAGCAAATAAAATAAAAAACGACAGTAAACGCAGATAAATGCTACGACATGGTAAAATTAATTAAGATGCTTGACACTTCCCAGGAAACAATGTGGATTTCGGCAGCATACTGTAATGCATAGAAATAAAATTCCGGTTCCCTAGCCTATGCACGGTATTTTGCTTAGAGAACCGGTTCCGGACGAATAAGTTCGCTGTCTAGGGAACTGATTCCGGTTCTCCAGCCACTGCCAACAATAAAACCCCGCTTAAAATAACGGACAGGTTTAGCCTCCACATTTTACCTTCTAGAGGTTGTAAATATTCGGCCACTTTTTAAACATAAAGTTGGTTATATTTTCAACATTGTCTTAGAAATAAATCGATGCTACAGCCAAAATCGTTCTTTTTTCAACAAATTGCAGTCAATTTTCAATAGCATACCTTGTGGGAAATATTTGCCAACATATATTTAAAAAGCGCCTGTCATCTTTCTCACACCAGCATGACGTAGTTTAATTTTTACGTCGCTGTTTATCACACATTCTAGCATAAAGCTGCATCTCTTATCACTTTTCGGGGGTTTTTTAACTGGAGAGTAAAGAGATTCTCGCACTAACGTGCTGTTATAACACCTTTTTATATATGCGCGTTCGTTGGCAAAGCATAAACGTATTACGGCCCCAAAACCGATAACTCAAAAGGAAATTACGTCAACGTGAAAACACAATGTAGAATTTGAAGTTCAATGCCATTGGGGGACAATATATTCATTTACTTGGTTTTAACGCGTTTTATGGTAGTAAGCGCATGTTCTTTCCCTGTTATAAAGCTTAGATTTGAATTAACCCTTGCCGTGCCTCGGCATAAACGAGCGCGTGCGATAATGTCACGCGACCCGCGAGACAAAATATTTGCTACTTAGAGTACACAACTGTAGGGAAGGACAACGTTTTTTCTATTCACCTCAACTTGTTGTTTTTTGCCGACTTTGTTGCTAACGCAAGTGCTTGTGATGAAATATATGCGTTCTCAAGCATATGGCTCGAAAAAAAGCTTGAAAGTGGGTGGCCGAATATTTACGACCTGGCCGAATTTACGACTCTAACCAGTAAATGTATCTATACTGTATCGCTTTAAATGATATTATTATTTTGCCACAATAAGTTTACGAATGATTATCCTTCCTATACTTTATTATTGTTCCTTCTCATGAGAAGGAACACTTATGGTGAACATGTTACACTTGACTGAGCTGACCAGTAATGGATACAAGGGTATCATCAAGGAAGTGTCTAGCCGTCCGGTAACCGGACGACCAGCCGGCGTTCTAGTCGTCCGGTAACCGGACGGCTAGCAAATCCTCAGGGGATATTCTAGTCGTCCGGTAATTGATTTCTTAATGAATAAGTAATGAATGCAAATTACCTTGGAGGTGAAAGCAGGACCTCGCAATTCGTAGCGAATTAACTAGCGGTGTGGGTTGTGGTGTTTTTATTTTCAAATAAAACAGATCAAGAGTCATCTTTTTTATTATCTGCAGTCCTTACGCTATGGTACAATCTATATATTTTTCAAAAAATGTAGGGTTTTTGTGATAATTGATTTTGTGGCATTTTAAAACGGTCTGGAAAAAGTGATAGATTATGTATTGTCAGCTCTTCAGCGCTACGGATCAGCTGGGAAGAAGATATATCATTGCTCCAGTGATCAGTTATAATTAAAACAAGTTCCCAAGCTTAAGTTTGCACAATACAGTCATATTAAACTAAACTAAATATCTGAGAACATAACCTTTTTTTTATTCAACTTCTTTGCTTAAAATCGTAGCAGTTGTTTCTTTCCAATCTCCAAGCAGAGTTGTCGTTCGTTCCTCACCATACACTAATGAATGCTAATGTAACCGGTGTGCGAGAGAGTGGTTTCTTTCATCTTTCAGAGAATCTTTCAAGTGTCTTGAAAATGAATTTTTGTTTGTTTGTTGTTTTTTTTTTCAAGAAAGAACAGATCAAATAAATAAGTAAATTAATTTTCTGATTTTTTATGTCTTTTTGAAATAAGCTGATTTTCTAAATGTTTTGATGCTCTGAAATAATTATGTTGTTGCTATTTTCTGAAATGTACATTGTGCGATATGTTTTATTTAGTTTATGTAAAATGCTATAATGTCGAAGTACATTAAGTATGAAAGTCATTTAAATAAAGTTGAAAACTTATACTTTATTCTATATGTAATCTTATTGCAGTCTTTTTTTTTCTTTTTTTTTGAAGAAATGTACGTCCTTCTAGCCAAAAATTAGTTTGGTGAATTGATTTTAAAATTTCAAATGAACTATATGCCCGGGCATGTGTATTGATTAAGGTTTTTCTATGTAGTACCTTTGTCAACTGACACGCAAATAACAAGTTTCAAGTTTCAAGTTTATTAGCAATCGGCAAAACATTTGCCTTTGGCCATTTACAATAGTGATAACTTATGGCAAAGACAACAAATATATACACAAGACAATTTACAAAAAGCAAAAGCACATAAACGCACAAATACAATTAACGATCAGTAGACATATCAAAATCAGTTTTCAAGAGTATTTTTACGTAAGCATAGCGCTTCTTTCACAAATCTTGCAATATTTAGCAACCGTGTTCTATCTTGTGTTGACATTAATGCATTGAATTTTTGTATGCTAGGCCAGGAACATCGACCTAGATACTTTAATCTGACACAATGATACAGAGGGCAGCATAAGATAAAGTGGTATTCAGATTCTATCATATTTTGTGAACATAATTTGCATAATCTGTTTTGTCTGTCAACATTATTGTATCTACCTATTTCAATTTCTAAAGAGTGTGAAGATAATCGTATACATGTTAATTGTTTTCTTAATTTATCGTTTGCTATAACATCGAGATATTTTTCGAAACAAAATCATTCTTATATTTACAATAATAATCTAATTTTGGCATAGAATTAATACAGTCCCTCCAGTCTTGGACAAATTGATCTCTTATCCTTAATTTAAACAAGTTGTCATAGTTCATACTTCTATCAAAATTGAGTCTAACATTTGCAAAACCAAGGTGATCAACAATTGAATTTAATCTACTTGCCCAGCAAACAGTAGTAACATTATTACATAAATCATTATACATTGAATACACAGGTGTGTTGTTATTTTTCATCATCTTTATCCAAAATTTAATAGCCCTTTCCTTACAAATAACAGACAAAGGAAATCTACCAAGTTCGCCTAACACAGCATAATTTGGAGTTTGGTATTTTACACCAAGAATGTATTTACAAAAACGTATATGTAATTTATCAACATCTTTGTAATTATAAATACCCCATACTTCACAGCCATATGTTAAAATAGGAACGATCATTGAATCAAAAAGTGATAGCTTAGTTTTAATATCAAGTTGTAATTTATCAAATACACACAACAGATTATTGTACGCCCTAAGGGCTTGATCGTGTAATGCTCTAACCGCATTTGCCATATTTCCAGTGTACGTAAATTTAACACCAAGATATACAAAATTATCAACAATATCAACTTTTTCATTATTTATGTAAAATTCTGGATAAACATTTTGTTTTCGTTTTTCAAAAACACAAATCTTAGTTTTATTCACATTGATTTTAAGTCCCCATTTTTCAGAATAATGATGCACAGCATCTATCTGAGCTTGTAAACTACCAGGATCAGTGGTAAACAGAACTATATCGTCGGCAAATAAAATCATATACATGGATAACAAATCATAATCTTTGTCAGTTAAGGTATTAAAATCAATATTTTCAACAATGTCATTGATGAACAATATGAATAGTAAGGGTGACAATGGTTCGCCTTGTTTTAATCCAATTGTTACGTCAAAAAAGTTAGACATATTCATAGAACTATACATTTTAACACATGCTTGTACATTTTTATATATGCATTTTATCATATTGGTCATTTTACAACTAATTCCTGTTTGTATAAGTTTTGTCCACAGTGCATCTCTATTAACGGTATCAAAAGCTCTTTGATAGTCAATAAAGATGCACCACAGTTTAGACTTTTTTGATAACACTTTTTGTATAACAGCATGTAATATGAAAATAGCATCTGCCGTAGACCGACCATCACGAAAGCCATATTGGCTATCATTAAATATATGTTCACTTTCGCACCATTTATTGATACGGTTTCTTAATATCAACGAGAAAATTTTTCCAATAACATTTACTAAGGTAATTCCTCTGTAATTGAGGGGATATTTTTATCACCCTTTTTATAGATTGGACAGATGACACCCTTAGACCATGCCTCAGGATATATACAATTATCATAAATGTAGTTGAACATTGTACATAAAAATGGCGATATTACACTATTTGCATCTATAAAGAAATCAGAAACATTTTTATCCAAGTCACAGCTTTTATAACGATTCAGAAGACGTATAGTTTTTTCTACTTCTTCGATTGAATAGTTCTATCAAGACATTCAATATTAACAGGCTCATCACGTACATTGTTGATCACATCATCATTCACATGGTCCTGATTTTTTATTGGATATATTTTCGAAATGATTTTTAAACTCCTCTAGACTAACACTGGAATCAAGACTATTAGTTGATTTATACTTTTTAACATACTTCCAGAATTTACGTGGTGCTTTTTTACTCAAATTAGCCATATTTGCTTTTTCTTTATTATAGAATTTATATTTAGCATCTCGTTTAACCTTTGAATATTCATTTCTACACTCAAGCATATATAATCTGTTTTCATCAGATTTTACAGTAGACAGTCGACGTTTAGCATCATAAAATTTGTTCTTAGCAATTTTACAATCATAGTTAAACCATAGCGACTTCCGCTTCTTTGGTTTTGGACTATTACTGAAAGTTTTACCATAGCACGAATAAGAAATATCAAATACAGTATCTGAAAAACATTTCATACATTGATCGATATTATATTCTCCACTCAACAATTTATCGTTGATTTCTTGAAAAGTATCACATTTATTTTGTACGCTATTAATAAACTCATCTGTTCGGGACGTGTCACATTTTTATAACAATCAGGACTTGAAAGTACATAATCCACTAAGCTAGATACCGGTTTATTCCGGTATATAGTATTGTAAGTACACCTGCCCTCCTCTTTACGACCATTTAATATGATAAGATTATTCTCTTTACAAAGAGTCAAAAGTTTTGACCCGTAATTATTAAAACCATTATCAAGATTTTCACGGTCGGGTAAATCATACGCAGACACGGTTTCGGGAATATCAACGAATCGGTCTAAATTTAGGTCATCTATATAATCAGGGTCAGTGCGGGTACGACTATTTAGGTCACCAAGAACGTAAAGGTCACCTTTATCAGAATAGAGTCGTATATCCGAATTCAAAAGTTCAAAAAAGTCAACTTCATATAGCACCGAATTAACATTTCTATAGACCGCAGAATCCTCTGGTGGAATGTAGCAAATACAAAAATATGAATCTTTGCTGGATTCTAAAAACCCTTTATCCAATTTGAGCCAAATAATACCCCTATGGTCAATTTTATCAACACTGAAATGACTTTTATAACATGTTTTGTAATAAACAATTACGCCACCACTATAACGTCTAGCATTTTTATTAGATTTGGGGCGTGGACAATTTATACATTCATACCCATCAATATTAACATCTTTAAAAGAAGCGTTCCAAGTTTCAGTAAAAAGCAATACATCATAGTCACAAACAAATTTTAAAAAATCATTATCGTGTAATTTCGCAGAAATACCCTGCACATTCCACAATAAGAAAGTTAAATGTCCCTGATCTACTTCCTAAATCTCACTGAAGCCAGAGGATAATAATGTGCATCTTCCAAATATCATAAGACCCTGAAGGCACACATCAAACGGATAAGACAGGAAATTACCATAAGGCCCCGAAGGGGTACATCAGAGGGATAAAACAAACAGGAAATCAATCCATTAATTAGTAATAGTCATTAGGAACTGGTCAAAACTGATTTCCATTAAAGTAATATACCACATACTGATTGGTTTCCATAGTGATTTATGACTTATGACTGGAATGAATGCTTTAATTTTGTGGTATGTGGAAGCAGTCAATTGTGACGGTCTAACAATTAACAAAAAATATGGATATTGAAAACTACAAGATATGACTAAAATTATTCTAGACAAAGCGTGTAAATTATCGTTCACAGTTTTAAATAACTGACAATTTACTACAAAACAGAGATCAGTATTTTTCAGTATTTTCGTAGATCTAAATGGAAGTCATCAATTTATTGATATATCAATACGTCCTGGCTTTTCGTAAAAAAAGAAACTAGCATGCACTTATTACATATATCATTTTATCTCCACGTGTAACACAGTAGCGCTAGATGTCATATTACATTTAAAACAATTGTATTATAAAAAAAAAACCTTTGTGTTATAAATGCAGTTAAAGATCTTCTATTGTGATCCTGATACGCTTCAAGGGAGAAAAAGTCCCTTCTCCAGTATTTACGCATAATGTACTATTAAGCTTTAAATTATGACACCTCTCATTCAATCTCATACGAATCAGAATTAAGGTAAGAGGTGTTGATTTAATTAAAAATGGCGTGATTGAATCACTTTTGACACCACAGTATAAGCTGTCTGGCTTTCAGAACTATTTTAATGGCAGGCTACAAAATAGAATGAGAAAAGTGAAACGAATGGAGAAACCTAATTAGATGAGCTAGATTTTCTGTTTTATTGATTTTTAAAAGACCTCAGATTTTTTAAATTATAATTTTCATCCAGTCCGTCACAAATATGAGACCTTGCAGCTTAAACGGATCAATGATCAATATCACTCTGAAACCTAAAAAAGAAAAATTTCTTTTTCGGGGGTGATTTCTGGAACATCATGCTACATTATAAATGCACTGACTTATTAATATTGCCCAAAATTTTCAAAAAAGAAAAACAACCAGCACTAGTGAAACATGAAACGCTTTTCAATTACAATTTAGCGTTTGCTGTCACCTCCGCTTGTTGCTACGCAACGTGATACGCTGAAGGCAGTAGCTAGAGAACCGGAATCGGTTCCCTAGACAGCGAACTTATTCGTCCGGAACCGGTTCTCTAGCCAAGGTACCGTGCATAGGCTAGGGAACCGGAATTTTATTTCTATATATAAAACTGGTGAAATTCACTTTGTTTCTTGTGGTAAGTATCATACTGTGCATGTTCTTATCTTAATAAGTTAATTAATTTTACTATTTCAGCAAGCTATGCCCTTTTATTTATTTGTGTTTACTGTGTCTCCAGAAGTGTACTCGCCGCATACTGTCCGCCATATTGGAATGATAAAATAAACTAGTACGAATGAATGCGAAATCGTCGACACTGGAGCCGAAATAAACTTGAAATTCAAACTTAAAATGTGTAAGACAATAAAAGAAACGATTAAAACAAATTAAGTAATTTCTGTTAATTAGTATTGATTACATATCTTTGAACGTGAAATGCCGAGGTGTTACAAACCAGTATTTAAAGTGGTCAAAGAATCTGTATGACATTTTAAGGGCAATTAAATTAATTTGTTCATCTATAAACATGTAATGACGCAAATACAAACAAATATTTATACTTGAATAATTAAAATAAAGTTTAAAGCAAAATTTAATAACATTTAAAAACTGCGAAGTAGTTTTCACGCATTCATTCGTACTAGTTTATAAATATGTTTCAATACGGCAGACACGGTATGCGGCGAGTGCACTTTTGGAGACAGTAAACGCAGTTAAATGCAAGGACATGGTAAAATTAATTAAGATAATAATATGCACGACACTTACCATGAAACAAAGTGGATTTCGGCAGCATTATGCATAGAAATAAAATTCCGGTTCCCTAGCCTATGCACGGTATTTTGCTTAGAGAACCGGTTCCGGACGAATAAGTTCGCAGTCTAGGGAACCGATTCCGGTTCTCTAGCCACTGCCTACGCTGAAATGCCCGGATATCCGACCTGATCAATCAAAAAACATTGATCGCCGAACGTCCATATGATATTTTGTAAAAAGTGATGTTTTTTCAAACGGCCTAAACTTTAATTTTTAAAACACAAATTTCTATATTTTTTTTTGAAGAATGGAAAGCTTAAAAAAAGGCAATGCATTCATTAATTTTGACTATGATTATTTCAAATTAAAATGGATTAATTATGAACGCTTAACTACAGTTTTTCTTAAAGTTTTGAACATCACGCTGCCGCTTTTGAAATTAGATGTCATTTAAAACAGTTATATGTATTCGTTAAAAAATATTTGAATACTAAAATATGAAAATTGAAAGTTCTTCAAAACTGTTTTATTTTTGAAAATCCAGTGAAAACTTTATTAAAATTTAAAAATTCCGATCCCATAAAAAGCCTCAAGATGAACAGATTTTAATAAGTGACGTCACGTCGATTTCGCCATTATTGAGATCGGCAATCTTCTATTCTATCAGCTGAATAATGCAGTTATTTATCGTAACTTTTTATTGTATGTATTTACACAAACTTTTGTTTACAGATACATTGTGTAGGTATCGATATCTCAAGTAAATAACATTAAAACTATATAAAATCATGTCTTATTCATTAGGAAATCAAAAAACCGGACGACTAGAAAATCCCCTGAGGATTTGCTAGCAGTCCGGTAACCGGAAGACTAGAACGCAAGCTAGGCGTCCGGTTACCGGTCGGCTAGACACTTCCGATTTTCCTATCAGCGCGGTTTATGCAATGACCCGTATTTTGTCTATAATTCATTTAAAAATCGAAAGTTGATAATAGTTTTTTCATAATTTATTTTATTTTTCATTTGTTAAATGAAATATGAAGAAATATTTAAATAATTTCAAATAATAAACATGTGACAGGCCCTTTCCGATCATGTAATGTCCTTTCCGATCAGCGCAGTTTATGCCATGACTCGTATTTTGTCTATAATTCATTTAAAGATAAAAAAAATTGATAACTTTTTTTCATAATTTATTTTCTTTATTATGTCATAATGAAATATGAAGAATTCTAACACAATCCGATTCATTTTCCTATTAAACAAGGAAGGCTGGAAACAGTGAATTATTAAACAACAATTCACTGTTCTGACGTCACAATTATTACGTCATAGCGTCAAGCGGCGTAGCGGCGCGCTGGAAAAGAACCCGATTGAAAACGGGCAAATATTTAATGCATGCCGACAAGGATGTACTTTAAAGTCCTTAATAACGTGTTAGAATCGAAATAATATATCTCATTTAGTGATTTGCTCTTGAATAAATCACTGTTTGTCGTTCAGATGCGTAGCATTATATCACTCGGGCTGCGCCCTCGTGATATAATTCCTTCGCATCTGAACGACAAACAGTGATTTATTCAGCGACAAATCACCGATGAGATATATTATTTCTTAAATAATTAATAAATTCCAATAATAAACATATGGCAGGCCTTTTCCGATCATGTTAAGGCCTTTTTGCAGAAAGGGCCCTTTCCAGTATCTAGTCATAGCGTCCTTTTCGCACATAAGGCGTTAATCTGGTTCCCTGTCCAATATTGGTTCCCATTCAAAATGGCTTCCAATTAGTACTTTTTCAAAGTTCGCAGAGGACCAGTCTAATAAGGCATGAAGGGGGCAATTAGCCGGATATGCCTCCGTGGTCCACTCGAATGTAGTCCATATCAATATATAGTGCAATTTTCCCGCCTAGTAAAGGCCATTTTCATGCCAGATATAAGCTTTATTTATGCTTGATTGTAAAAAGGAATGCCCGCAGATGATTTTAAGCTACGTTATATGCTTCAAAAGTTGATTGGAAGCTGCCTTGTAAAATGAAAGTGAAAGTAGGTATTCCTGATGTCTACCTACGCAATATTAACGTTTTCATCACGTGTCTCAGTCACGTGACCATGGTTCCACTGCTTTATGGTCAACCCCATATTTTTTGGGTATATTTTGATTGCCTAAAGACAGACCTTCGAGACAAGGGTAGTCTCGCAGGAAGTGAAAGGCTAGAAATCTTGATAAAAATATGTTATAAGTTGTTAATTTTATATAGAAAATAGTAGCGGATGCATTTAATACCTTCATACCTAAAATGAAATATTCGCACTTCGTGAAAATTGCTTTAACCGATGTAAAACTGGTACTTTCTGATCAGAATTGAGCAATAAGCACCATTTTAAGACTAACGTGGCATATTATTTGCATATTTTGGGCAAATTTGAGATTTTTTCGGAAAGTAGGCAAAATTCTGATTTTTAAGGTGCTTCCCCACATCTCAGCTTTGCATCAGCGACACCATTATAGGTAAGAATGACAGAAATCGATTATTTTTCGTGTACTTCCAGCTGTTTCTTGCAAACGAATAATAGAAATAAGATAAGTAAGGCCGTATGATACTATATTTAATGAAAAATTGGCATTATCTATGCCCCTGACACGTTTTTTGCATGTGTGGACTGTCTGTCTGAATGGGGCATAATTCCAACAGTAGCCATTCTTTCAAACTGAAAGTTGGCAAAATTGTTGACAATTGACTAACGTACAATAATTGACTGCAACAGAACGATTTTGAAAACTTTGGTATTTCTTATAAAATGAAAAATTCGCACTTCGTGAAAATTGCTTTAACCGATGTAAAACTGGTACTTTCTGATCAGAATTGAGCAATAAGCACCATTTTAAGACTAACGTGGCATATTATTTGCATATTTTGGGCAAATTTGAGATTTTTTCGGAAAGTAGGCAAAATTCTGATTTTTAAGGTGCTTCCCCACATCTCAGCTTTGCATCAGCGACACCATTATAGGTAAGAATGACAGAAATCGATTATTTTTCGTGTACTTCCAGCTGTTTCTTGCAAACGAATAATAGAAATAAGATAAGTAAGGCCGTATGATACTATATTTAATGAAAAATTGGCATTATCTATGCCCCTGACACGTTTTTTGCATGTGTGGACTGTCTGTCTGAATGGGGCATAATTCCAACAGTAGCCATTCTTTCAAACTGAAAGTTGGCAAAATTGTTGACATTGACTAACGTACAATAATTGACTGCAACAGAACGATTTTGAAAACTTTGGTATTTCTTATAAAATGAAAAATTCGCACTTCGTGAAAATTGCTTTAACCGATGTAAAACTGGTACTTTCTGATCAGAATTGAGCAATAAGCACCATTTTAAGACTAACGTGGCATATTATTTGCATATTTTGGGCAAATTTGAGATTTTTTCGGAAAGTAGGCAAAATTCTGATTTTTAAGGTGCTTCCCCACATCTCAGCTTTGCATCAGCGACACCATTATAGGTAAGAATGACAGAAATCGATTATTTTTCGTGTACTTCCAGCTGTTTCTTGCAAACGAATAATAGAAATAAGATAAGTAAGGCCGTATGATACTATATTTAATGAAAAATTGGCATTATCTATGCCCCTGACACGTTTTTTGCATGTGTGGACTGTCTGTCTGAATGGGGCATAATTCCAACAGTAGCCATTCTTTCAAACTGAAAGTTGGCAAAATTGTTGACAATTGACTAACGTACAATAATTGACTGCAACAGAACGATTTTGAAAACTTTGGTATTTCTTATAGGCATGAAGGGGGCAATTAGCCGGATATGCCTCCGTGGTCCACTCGAATGTAGTCCATATCAATATATAGTGCAATTTTCCCGCCTAGTAAAGGCCATTTTCATGCCAGATATAAGCTTTATTTATGCTTGATTGTAAAAAGGAATGCCCGCAGATGATTTTAAGCTACGTTATATGCTTCAAAAGTTGATTGGAAGCTGCCTTGTAAAATGAAAGTGAAAGTAGGTATTCCTGATGTCTACCTACGCAATATTAACGTTTTCATCACGTGTCTCAGTCACGTGACCATGGTTCCACTGCATTATGGTCAACCCCATATTTTTTGGTATATTTTGATTGCCTAAAGACAGACCTTCGAGACAAGGGTAGTCTCGCAGGAAGTGAAAGGCTAGAAATCTTGATAAAAATATGTTATAAGTTGTTAATTTTATATAGAAAATAGTAGCGGATGCATTTAATACCTTCATACCTAAAATGAAAAATTCGCACTTCGTGAAAATTGCTTTAACCGATGTAAAACTGGTACTTTCTGATCAGAATTGAGCAATAAGCACCATTTTAAGACTAACGTGGCATATTATTTGCATATTTTGGGCAAATTTGAGATTTTTTCGGAAAGTAGGCAAAATTCTGATTTTTAAGGTGCTTCCCCACATCTCAGCTTTGCATCAGCGACACCATTATAGGTAAGAATGACAGAAATCGATTATTTTTCGTGTACTTCCAGCTGTTTCTTGCAAACGAATAATAGAAATAAGATAAGTAAGGCCGTATGATACTATATTTAATGAAAAATTGGCATTATCTATGCCCCTGACACGTTTTTTGCATGTGTGGACTGTCTGTCTGAATGGGGCATAATTCCAACAGTAGCCATTCTTTCAAACTGAAAGTTGGCAAAATTGTTGACAATTGACTAACGTACAATAATTGACTGCAACAGAACGATTTTGAAAACTTTGGTATTTCTTATAATGAAAAATTCGCACTTCGTGAAAATTGCTTTAACCGATGTAAAACTGGTACTTTCTGATCAGAATTGAGCAATAAGCACCATTTTAAGACTAACGTGGCATATTATTTGCATATTTTGGGCAAATTTGAGATTTTTTCGGAAAGTAGGCAAAATTCTGATTTTTAAGGTGCTTCCCCACATCTCAGCTTTGCATCAGCGACACCATTATAGGTAAGAATGACAGAAATCGATTATTTTTCGTGTACTTCCAGCTGTTTCTTGCAAACGAATAATAGAAATAAGATAAGTAAGGCCGTATGATACTATATTTAATGAAAAATTGGCATTATCTATGCCCCTGACACGTTTTTTGCATGTGTGGACTGTCTGTCTGAATGGGGCATAATTCCAACAGTAGCCATTCTTTCAAACTGAAAGTTGGCAAAATTGTTGACAATTGACTAACGTACAATAATTGACTGCAACAGAACGATTTTGAAAACTTTGGTATTTCTTATAGGCATGAAGGGGGCAATTAGCCGGATATGCCTCCGTGGTCCACTCGAATGTAGTCCATATCAATATATAGTGCAATTTTCCCGCCTAGTAAAGGCCATTTTCATGCCAGATATAAGCTTTATTTATGCTTGATTGTAAAAAGGAATGCCCGCAGATGATTTTAAGCTACGTTATATGCTTCAAAAGTTGATTGGAAGCTGCCTTGTAAAATGAAAGTGAAAGTAGGTATTCCTGATGTCTACCTACGCAATATTAACGTTTTTCATCACGTGTCTCAGTCACGTGACCATGGTTCCACTGCATTATGGTCAACCCCATATTTTTTGGGTATATTTTGATTGCCTAAAGACAGACCTTCGAGACAAGGGTAGTCTCGCAGGAAGTGAAAGGCTAGAAATCTTGATAAAAATATGTTATAAGTTGTTAATTTTATATAGAAAATAGTAGCGGATGCATTTAATACCTTCATACCATAAGCCAAGGTGGCAGGGGAGCGGTTTCGTAGTTTGGCCCCTTCGATTTTCTGTATAAACACTCACTGGACAGGGTAGATATAAAGGCATATCTATCTTACTGGTTATTTATCATTATTAATTCTTTAATATATCTGGGGAATGTGAAACGGTTAATGATTCTACACGACGGGTGTTTTAAAATTCCTAGCTCCGTACTTCCGGTTGAGGCTAAAACATAAATATCAGAACAAAAAGTCGGCCAGACGCACGGCTGTCATCCATCCACTTTTTTTCAAGTGAAAATTAGGGAAATAAAGTGGTGGTTGGGAGACACATTCCACATCACCTGGGTATGCATCTATGTTCGTACTATACATATATGCTACGAAATTGGATTTAAAAATAGAAATGGTTGAACGGCATAGTTCAAAGTGAGGCCCGGTTAGGCTATTTTTGGTCTATAAAATTTGGGTGCTGTGGCTGATTTTCACTACATCTGGCGTGGAAAGCGACATGTGCATAGGACCGGAGAGGCGTTTTTATGTAGTCTATAGTATCTGCAATGGTCCATAGTAGTTTCAAAGAAAAATAAGCAAAAACGAGATTTCTATGGATATTTCAACACTGGTACCCACACGTCAATGTGGAATTCGCAAATTTGCACTCCCCTGCCACCTAAGGGTGCTTTTGTTTGTAACAAACTCAGTTCGGTTTCAAACCGGTTTGCCAAACTTTCGATTTGTTTTGTAAAACTGGTTTTGATCTCGAAAAGGTTTGTGTCATTTGTTTTCAAAAACCGCTAACCGGTTTGTCAAACCGATCAAACTGCCCCCGGAGGCGGTTTGTTGTATCCGAAATTTATTGCAGTTCGAGAAAAAATGGCGGACCGTGTGGACAAAATGGAAACGGGTAAAGAAAAAAATTAAGAATTGGTTCATTTCTGGTGGAAACCCGTGGTAATCTTTATGCTCAGCCGAATTCATTTGTCAATAATTACTTCTAAAACATTCTCTTTGATTGGCATTCAGCGTTTTCATCAGTTTCTCTAACCATCGAAATATTCCATTCGTTTCGTTCTAAGATTATTTGACCTCCAACAGTCCAAAATCCAATTACTGTTATAGAATAAAGTTTTAATTTATAGTAAATGTGTCTGTTTCTGAAGGATAACATACATATGCAATATTTTGTATTTAAATAAATGTCTCTGAGTCTGTTGCTAAGCAAGGGATCACTTCTTGTAGTGTAAAGAAACACACTTACTTTTGTAAGAATTCTAGGTTCAAGTCCTAGCAAGAAGCCCTATGCACATTGACATAACTTTATATGCACATAAACATCATTAGTATATAAATACATGTGCAAAGCAGTTCTCTAGCCTGACTAAAAGATGCAGTTTTAAATTTTAAGAGCAAAATGAGTATTTTTTTTTTATTTTCATGCATACAACTATTCATATCAATGAACATTTCATTTTCCAACTAAATTTTCATTTTTTTATCCCTGACAAGATATTAATTGAAAATAAATTGACTGACAGCTCTAGGACCTGTTAACTTATGCAGAAAAATGGCCGAAAAACACTGCAAAGTCATAAATACTTGTGGGGGACTAATTATGTCTCCCCCAGGAGACATATTGTTTTTGCCCTGTCCGTCCGTCCTTCCGTCCGTCACACTTCATTTCCGAGCAATAACTGGAGAACCATTTGACCTAGAACCTTCATAGGGTTGTAGGGCTGCTGGAGTAGACGACCCCTATTGTTTTTGGGGTCACTCAGTCAAAGGTCAAGGTCACAGGGGCCTGAACATTGAAAACCATTTCCGATCAATAACTAGAGAACCACTTGACCCAGAATGTTGAAACTTCATAGGATGATTGTTCATGAAGAGTAGATGACCCCTATTGATTTTGGGGTCACTCCATCAAAGGTCAAGGTCACAGGGGCCTGAACATGGAAAACCATTTCCGATCAATAACTAGAGAACCACTTGACCCAGAATGTTGAAACTTCATAGGATGATTGTACATGCAAAGTTGATGACCCCTATCGATTTTGGGGTCACTCCATTAAAGGTCAAGGTCACAGGGGCCTGAACATTGAAAACCATTTCCGGTCATTAACTTGAGAACCACTTGACCCAGAATGTTGAAACTTAATAGGATGATTGGTCATGCAGAGTAGATGACCCGTAACCATTTCCGATCAATAACTAGAGAACCACTTGACCCAGAATGTTGAAACTTCATAGGATGATTGTTCATGAAGAGTAGATGACCCCTATTGATTTTGGGGTCACTCCATCAAAGGTCAAGGTCACAGGGGCCTGAACATGGAAAACCATTTCCGATCAATAACTAGAGAACCACTTGACCCAGAATGTTGAAACTTCATAGGATGATTGTACATGCAAAGTTGATGACCCCTATCGATTTTGGGGTCACTCCATTAAAGGTCAAGGTCACAGGGGCCTGAACATTGAAAACCATTTCCGGTCATTAACTTGAGAACCACTTGACCCAGAATGTTGAAACTTAATAGGATGATTGGTCATGCAGAGTAGATGACCCGTAACGATTTTAGGGTCACTCTGTGAAAGGTCAAGGTCACAGGGGCCTGAACATTGAAAACCATTTCCGGCCAGTAACTTGAGAACCACTTGACCCAGAATGATGAAACTTCATAGGATGATTGGTCATGCAGAGTAGATGACCCCTAACGATTTTAGGGTCACTCTGTTAAAGGTCAAGGCCACAGGGGCCTGAACATGGAAAACCATTTCCAATCAATAACTTGAGAACCTCTCGACCCAGAATGTTGAAACTTCATAGGATGATTGTTCATGCAGAGTAAATGACCCCTATTGTTTTTGGGGTCACTCCGTTAAAGGTCAAGGTCACAGAGGCCTGAACATTGATAAACAGTTCTGATCAATAACTAGAGAACCACTTGACCCAGAATGTTGAAACTTCATAGGATGATTGAACATGCAGAGTAGATGACCCCTATTGATTTTTGGGTCAGTCTATTAAAGGTCAAGGTCACAGGGGCCTGTTCATGTAAAATCATTTTTTGGATATAACTTGAGAACCACTTGACCTACAATGTTGAAACTTAATAGGATGATTGGACATGCAGAGTAGATGACCCCTATTTATTTTGAGGTCACTTGATCAAAGGTCAAGGTAACAGGAGCCTGAACAGTGACTTGAGAACCACTAGGCCAAGAGTGTTGAAATTCAGCGGGATGACTGGACATGCCAAGTAGATGATCCCTATTGCAGTCAACCATCAGTGTCTCTTTGACTTTCGCTCCTGACCCCTATTGACTTCTTGCCTATAGGACTTTGCATTGGGGGAGACATGCGCTTTTTTACAAAAGCATTTTCTAGTTTTCATGGATTTTGTAGTTGTGTAATTAATTTCTAACAAGCCGATAAATACCATCGTTTTCAGGGCTTTTTCAGCGTGTCCCACGGGGCCGAAATTCGGCCCCATTCCCAATGGCAAATCTGCATATTTTTTCCCAATAGCTGTTCAAAAATTCCCAATTTTTTAGACCTAGGTACATGTATTTTGTTGCAAATTATAGTGGTGCAACCATAGTATTGTAGATTTTATTGAATTTGAAATATAAAGCAGTTTCCTTTTATGAATATTAGCAGTAGAAATCACAGGAATATACATAAGGAAAAAAAAAAAGACTGATTTTCATGGAAATACTTTCCTAATTTGGATGTTTAACCGATACATATATTTCCCAATATGGCAGTATTCGCGAGTCGAAAATTCCCAAAAAGCACAGGGGCCTTTTTCCCAAAATGGCCAGAAAAAGCCCTGGTTTTAATCTTGAAAAGTTGAATTCCATTTCGTGTCCCCATGAAATAGCCATTTCAATATAGACAAAGCAGTTATCAACAACAAAAATAAAATGACTATTAAGTCTGTAAAAAGAACTGATCCTTGTTGTCAAATGTTGTACAATTTAATACAATGCTAACTTCGGAAACAAGTTTGCACAAGCTTGTTTCAATAATTGATAATGCATTGTCTCGTTAGTGCCTTGATGATGGTGACTTTCTCCTTGTAACTCACAGGTTCTGTTGATTGTTCTGACTGAGCTCCTAGCTTAGCCAGTTTGTCTGCCTCTTCATTGCCTGCAAGTATACAATGGGATGAAATCCACTGAAGTGCTACTTTGCAGGTTATACTCAAGCTCTGCATTCTCCTGGCTAGCTGCGGAGCTTTATTGTTGATCAGAGCTTCCATGACAGAGAGTGCATCTGTGAGAAAGACGACTGAGGAGCTTTCTTCTGCCGAGTCTTCAATCATTGAGACGGCCTTCATGAGTGCTTCAGTCTCTGCCTTGTAATTGCTGCAGTGTTTTCCTGTGGCTGCGTGTAGTGTAGAGAAATTTCAATTCACCGAAAATACATATAATTATATACATAATTATCAATTATGTTTAATAATGTATATCCATGGTTTCTGGTCCCCCTTAATACAGTGACATAAAAGTTCAAAGTATTAAGTATTATCTGATCAAGTCAGGGGTGTCATTGGATGCCATCCAACTTTGTTGCCAGATTTTTGATGTACAGTGTGTCATCAGAAAAAAATGTCAGAGAATAAATATGTCAACCATTTTTTGAAGAATCTTAATTAATATTTATTTAAACAAGTTTTTTTTAGGTAAGATACACTGGCTGGTCTAAAATACAACTGGTTACTTAAATCAGTCCAGCATCAGAGTCAGAGTATAATGTGCTTTGCTTGAACCTTGAGTAGTATATAACATCATCTATTTTTGCACATTAACGCATTAACTACATCACAACTGTCAAACTTTGCTGAGTGAGTCTAAAACAAGGAAACAGCAATGATTTCAATTTAGGAGTTATCCCTGTTACAAAACACTTAATCTCTAATTTTCAGCAAATTGAAATATAAAAAAGTCTGCTGGATAGTGGATACAGTTAAATGATTACATCTCAGTCTTAGTCTTTGTGGCCGGATGGTTAGGGTAGTCGTTATTAAATCATATTGGTTCCCATTCAAAATGGCTTCCAATTATTAAAGTTCGCAGGGGACCAGTCTAGCGTAACCGGTAATCTGGTTCCCTGTCCAATATTGGTTCCCATTCAAAATGGACCAGTCTAGCGTAACCGGGAACCATAATTCGAAGCGTTTGAGCTTCTACCTACAGAGAACAAAAAACGAACTAACGATCTAAGGAGAAACCGAGAAACCAAATGGAAGCTATACTTTCATATGACAGTGATACCAGCGAGAAAAGCAACACATCTGACAGTGACAATAATGCTGCAGCCGATCTATTTTCTCACCTGAAGCCAGTGGACAAAACTAACTCAGTTTCGAAAACGATAGCATTGAACTCGACACCTGTGGTTGTCCCAACGGTGAGAAAAAATGATTTCATGGGGGTAGCTTGGAACTCCATTGTATCGATCTAATGAAGGCTAAATAAAAAAAACTGTGTGGTTCAGGTAACCCGACCGACCCTATATTTTTACCGGTGTCAACAGCTTCTATAATCCGTCAATCGAAAGATAATCCGGCAGGGTTTTCCCTCGGGTTTTTTATTTGGGAGTCCATGGACTCCCATGGCTGCTAATTTAAGGGTCCCTAATAGTTTTTGGGGGTCCACAAATTATTGATCTTGAAAATGGACATTATTACTATAAAAATTTACCCTAAAACCGAATGAACTTCAGGCCCTTCCCCAGCCTCATAAGGCGCCGCGCTACCGCGGCGCTTAAAACACGAAATACAGCTTCCCGCAGCGCTTAAATAACCCGCGCGGTGCCTCAATTATTAGCGCGGCGTCTTAAATCAGTAAGCAATTTCATCCCCGTGAGATACCTCATGTGTAGTGAATATGTAATTTCCCTGTTGACATGCCTCGACGATCTTTTTGATCAGCAAATTACGTCACGGCGAGTGCACACAGGTAATGAGAATCAATGAAGTGTTAAAATTAATTGATAAATAGTATGGAACTTGCGTAAGCGGCCAGCTGATTACCAAGCTCGTGAAAAGTGCCCTAGATTTCTTCGCGCAAAATTTAAATTAGACCGTTGTTTAGTATAATAACAAGTATATATCAATGCAGTTTGATTCTACTGTAATTTAAACTAGAAAATGCACAAATTTTAATGAATATCGAAAGTAAAAGTACGTTTAGAATGTCCGTTCACGAGTCGTTATTACTCCCGATGTCGTATGCAATTTTTCCATATTTCTTGCCAAAAAAGCTGACAGTCGGTGTATTTTTTACGATGAGAAACATCAAAATTTGAGGAACTATCTCTGGTTTACCCTAGTAGGTCATGTAACTGAGTAAAAACTACTTTCAGACAACATTCCGAAAGTGTACCAGTATCCGGATAGTATATTTAGGATATGCGTTTTAGTAAACTTTAACCTGACTGTAATAGCACTTTTCTGTTAATGAAATATTGATGAAAGACCTGATCAATACAGCATGACTTTTGATAATTATTAGTTTACAATGTGACCTGAAACAGGCCTTTAACTATGTTGTTTACAGCATGATCTTGGTTTCAAGATTAAGCTAATATATTAAGGCCCTCCACTATTTCATATTCATATGAATAAGTTGACATTCTTGGTGACATTTTTTAAGAGAAAGGCTTGAATGGTTTAACCTAAACTATAAAGTAAGTAAAAAGCCTTTGTAAACTTTGTTACTGGTTTTGGGAAGATTTACCGCTTAAATTTATTCTGTGACATTTCCTCTAAGTGTGCAATAAAGATAAATGGAATACATATTAACTATAGACATCTAGAAATGCAACTACTGCTATGATAACTTTCAGGTCGAAAAGAGCACCCTGCCCCTTTCGGACAGCACTTTGTCCCTTTTTGGCAGCACCCTGTCCTTTTTGAGCTCTAGAAATAACGCTATATGATATATTGATAGTTATATCATTATGTGAAAATGTAGAAGTAATGAAATACATGTTGTTGTGTTTTTTTTGCATATGGTATACTTAAAAAAGCACCATTTGGGTTCGATTTTTCAAAAAAAAAAACGTACACGGGACGGGATACCCCTCCCGCACCCACCCCTTATCCCGCCATACAGACTTTACCCTAGTGCCTTAGAAAATTTCTGGGGAAGGGCCTGAACTTGTATCTTTTTAATTTAGATAGCAGCTGATTCAGTATTTCGGAATGGTATCTTTCAAAATAGCATGAGCTTCTCAATTCCGACTGATAACAAAAGGTGTGATAGTCTTTTTGTTATGATCAAATAGCCAGTAATTACCGGCAATTAACGTGTCACCTCGTGTCAATTATGTTGTTCACAGTTTGATCTCGGTTAAAGATAAAAGCTCGATCCTTAAATAGTATCATAATTTTTGTGATTTATTAATATTTTTTCATCAAAATACTTTAAATTTGTATGAAATTAATTTTGTTTAAAAGAAAAATAAACCATTCGATTTTTTTACGGAACGTAACGGCAATCTTAGATTTTAGCAGTGACAGTTAGCGTGGAGAGTAGTTTCCCTTTACCAAAATGGCGAACATCGGTAACAAAACTTGTTTTGAAGTTGGAAAATCGTCTATACCTGTGTATAATGAGCACCCACGATTTGGGGATAGTCCCGGTGGTAAAAAACTGCGCATTTTACATGGGTATCTGCGCAAAGGAGGCTTCAATGCAAAGGAGTTTCGTGACCGATTTTGCGGGTCCAGTGGACGCAGAGGCACTAAAAAATGCGAGTTCAAAGCAGTAAAAGCGCGTCAGGGACGCAGAAAACCTGCGTCCAGGAAATCCCTGATCCGGTATTTAGTATCCTAGAGTAATCGTTGTTCGCGCACCTAATGATTTGCGATCGATTTTCTAATGAATAATGCGAGGCCTGAAATATATATTCCTTTCTCATGGTACCGGGGCTTCCATGATACTGGTGTAAACAGTTTTCTCGTGAGACTTGTGTTAGCCCTGCCTACAGGATGTTGACATAATTAGTAGAGTAAACCGGAAGCCGCTCTTCAGTATTGCACAATATTTCCTGTAAACAGTGTTTATCATCTGTAATTTTTAGTGAAAATATCGTCTGACAGATTGCTGATGACGTCACCAAACCGGAAGCCATGTTGTTTCTATATTTAGGACATTTCTTAGAAATGAAAGTATGGCAAGCCATTAAGGCAAAATTAATGGAATTTCTGCAATATGCAGAATATAATGATACCCAATTTTTAGCTCCAGTACAACCTGTGCATTTGATATATATGGGCAGGGCTTCCAGCGTTCGACACTAACTTTTTTGCCAGGTGTCCCGAAGGAATACCTGCTGGGAAATTTAGGAATCCCTGCTGAAAATTAGGAGTCCCTGATAACAAAATGTGGTAAGAACATGAAAAAACTAAAATCCAACAAACACAACTGTTTACAGTACTACATGTATTTTATTTCCACTTTATTTCCATTTTACATCAATGACAACAATAGCTTGTATGACTTTTGCTGTAAAAGAATAATGTCATTTCTGTCCAAGTC
Source organism: Mercenaria mercenaria (assembly GCF_021730395.1). Classification (NCBI taxonomy): domain Eukaryota; kingdom Metazoa; phylum Mollusca; class Bivalvia; order Venerida; family Veneridae; genus Mercenaria; species Mercenaria mercenaria. The sequence goes on from NW_026463576.1 coordinate 34,404, forward strand.
CTCTTCCCCCTCATCTTCACTACCATCGCACTCCTCTGCCATTTGTTGTAGTTCGTCTAAATGTATGCCGCCTAGTTCATTCCCCCTTATAACCCCCTTATTTGTAATAATTTTTTTGACATAAAAAAAAAAATCCTAAAAGTCTCCCTTAAATAAAAAAAAAAAAAAAAAAAAAAAATGTTCCGACCTACCTACCCTAATTTTTTGAGCACGTTACCAGATACAAAGATTTTTTAGGCCTTATTAATGCAACTCCCACAGACTTTATCTAAAACTAGTACATTGGTCATAACAGATTTTCTTAAACATTTCATATTTTAGTTGTTTTATTTTGCACATTGCCTAAAAATGGGTGGGGTTTAGTGTTTGCATGCTTTTATTATCAGCAAATTCTTCTAAATAAGAGCTGCTTTGGCAACAGTGATCATATTTTTCGTAAATGCAGACGTTTTATTGGCTTTTTATTTTAGTTTGTACTAGAAAAATCTTGTAAGAAATGATAAAAATGTTCGAAAATGTCGGTCTAGAAAACGAGTGACAAATACGAAAAACAAAAGTAACAGTTAAAGTTCTTGAAAAGATAACTGTTTTAACTTTATTTTCTCATCATACCACGTATAATTTCTTCTTATTTAATTTGTTTTGCCCAAACAAAGCCTCGGCAATGATAATAAATTTGTTATAGACCGTAACGGCCGACCGGCTCATGTAATCTTATCGAGCACACAAAATAATGGTACAAACACGATAATCTAAGGCTGCATTGTTTATCAATTAACTTGTAAACATTGATCAATAAACACCTTTGATAATGACAAGGCATATTGTACTAAATACAAACCGCGAGATAAGCACATGTCATTTGGCGCGTGGCGTGACTGACATCTGTCGGTAGCTAATTAACATACGACGCTCCGCCTACTGCCATATTTCCGCTTGTGCCGGCGAACAATATTGAAATTCACTGGGATTTTGATTGACAGGGGGCAGAACTATCGAACTTGGAACGCATCTAAGTAAATTTCCGCGAGTCAAGCCGACGCACGTGCCGTAATTTATGCGGGTAAAATACGAGTTTTTCTCGATTTTCGCAGGTCAAAATCCGGGACCTCGGGTCAACTGAACGCCCTGGCTTAGCAAAAGACCGATGTTTGAGCGAACAAGACTGGGGAATTTCATTGTTTAGAATCATATTTTATCTGAAAATCAAGAGTCCCGACGGAACACCGAAATTGTGAACTTTAGGATCCCTTGCGGATTTTTGGTGTCCTCGGGATCCCGGGACACCGTTAGTGTCGAACGCTGGCTTCCATTAAGCGGCGTCCCGGCTTAAAATACGCCAAAAATTATGATCCGTACCCCAATACACAAAGTCAGAGGCGTACCAAGGACTTCCGATATTTTCAAAGGACGACAAAATCAATACACCGTGATGTAACTTCACGTGAATGACGTGATTAGCTCCGCCCCGAAACTAATCAAAGCGGTTTAATAACTCTTGATTGTCAGCCTTGTAAAAACTGCCTGCAGTGTTTGAAGTATGAGACTAGTGTGAAAGCATCGTGTTTGATAGAGACCGTCTGTAAATGTAAACCGTTATCCAGATCAGTTGACATGTTTAGAAGGCGCTAATTGCCGACAATAAAACATTACATGCATTCAGCTCGGATGAAGTTGGTGAAACAAGCTCCAAAGTCGGAAGACAAAGTAACTAATTGTGGAAAATATATCGATAATTTCAGCAGAAAAAACCTCAACAAGTAACCATTTTCTTCTAGCAATTGACATTTCACATCCAGTTTAAATTAAAACATTTTTTTTCGATCGGTAATAAATTTGCTACTTACTTTGGATTTTCGTGAATGATAAATCCTATTTTAATAATTTGTCAAAACGTTTTTATAAGGCCGAAATTTAAGTTGAAAGTGCACGGTCGCAAGCGTCAAGTAAGCCGAAATTTTGAGTTATTACTCACAATGAACCATAGGCATCAACACTTATGTTTATATAACTGAATACTGTATGACTGGATGGAAAAACAGATTCATAATCAGTTATATTTTGTGTATTTATCGCAGAAACTTCCGAGCAACGAGGGAATGATAAAAATAGTGGCAGACGATCTAATCTAGCAAATTTCACAGCATGTACTTTTTATGTCGCATTCTACTTTCGCTTTCGCATGCCCAAAACACTAGTTATAGGAATAAGGTCAGTAATTCGGTCGAAAATGTGCTTCCGTGGTGTAGTCGAAAGAAGTCCATAATAAATAGATCCTAATTTTCCCATTTTTTGCGCAAATTCGTGTAGAACGAGTGCTTTAATCACCGTTTCTCACTACTAGAAGACATTCTGCATGAAATGAGATGGTTTTCATGTTCATACACCCCACATGGCAAGTTTTGCAGATCGAAACCGGAAGTAGGTGTTTATTGCGCGGACAAGAGTAAATATGCGCCATTTTTAGGGTAGCAGACCACAACTGACTGGCATTTCACTAGGAACTACATAACCCCCTATTTTCTTTTCATTTTTTCGTTAATTTGTGATAGAACTTTCATGAAAAATAGGTGTAGGAAAAAGTGATGTTCTCTAAAGTACGTAAAGACAATATGAAGTTGTCGTTTTTTATATGAAACAAAGAAGGATTTGAATTACTGACCTTTAACCTATAAGAGCTGAAATAAGACTTTCTCGAAACACATCGCAATTAGTCTTAATAGTCATAGATCGGTTGTTTATGATATAAAAGGGTGTTTTCAATGCAAAATAATAGTGAAATTTGAAAAATTTTGAATTTTGACCATATTTTGAGAAGATGCGCCTATTCAGCAGCGATTTCTGGGATTAAAAAGCCAGTATTTTGTCTCCAGAATGTCAGAAAATGCACAAAATGCATCCTTTTGGGTCTTATTCATGACGGAATGAATGATATTTCAGAATCCAAGTGAAAAATAATGCAAACGAGTGAAACTTTTACCAAAATATACAATAAAAGGGCCATAGGGCCAAAATTTAGCCCAGTAAATTGGTAGGGGGTGGCTTCTATTAAATGTCTATATTTCTCTAAAATCTCGAAATTTCACAATGAAACTTGGCAATATGTTTGGTATTACATCTTTCTTGAAAATAGAAATGAAAATTATGTGATATTTGAAAAGAAACATTTCTTATAGGAATAAGGTCAGTAATTCGGTCGAAAATGTGCTTCCGTGGTGTAGTCGAAAGAAGTCCATAATAAATAGATCCTAATTTTCCCATTTTTTGCGCAAATTCGTGTAGAACGAGTGCTTTAATCACCGTTTCTCACTACTAGAAGACATTCTGCATGAAATGAGACGGTTTTCATGTTCATACACCCCACATGGCAAGTTTTGCAGATCGAAACCGGAAGTAGGTGTTTATTGCGCGGACGAGAGTAAATATGCGCCATTTTTAGGGTAGCAGACCACAACTGACTGGCATTTCACTAGGAACTACATAACCCCCTATTTTCTTTTCATTTTTTCGTTAATTTGTGATAGAACTTTCATGAAAAATAGGTGTAGGAAAAAGTGATGTTCTCTAAAGATACGTAAAGACGATATGAAGTTGTCGTTTTTTATATGAAACAAAGAAGGATTTGAATTACTGACCTTTAACCTATAGAAAAATAAAACTTTCCATGTTGATTTGTCGTCTTAAATCTTACTGTTACCCTCATGAAGTGTTGGCTTGCATTTTCAGAGACAAACATCAGCTGATAATTAATAAGCAACAAGTTTTATTGCGATAATCAACCTACATTTTAAATGATTACAACCTTTTAAATTAATTATCGTTTAATTGACCGTTTTCAATCATCTCTTCCATAAAAGGCTACATGTAGCTTCGCCGCCATGCTAAAAACGACAAATTTTCATCTATTATTCCCAATTAAAGTATCATAAAACAGTAATTGATTGCAAAATCCTGTCTGTTTTTAATCAGGGTCATTCAAAGTGTCTATGAGCAGCTCTACCGTTCCTGAAAGTTATGAAAAAGTGAAGAAAATTAGCTCTTTCAAAGATAAAAATTAATGTTGTTCTTGCTGAAATAAAATTATCCAAGAGACTTTTTGATAAACCTATGGTGTTTAATGTATGCATATCATAGGGAATCTTTTCCAAATCTGTTAAACCTGGCTGAGCTTGCTCTCACATCAGCTGTCCACACTGCTGGTTGTGAGAGAGGTTTTTCAGTACAAAAACTAGGATTCTCACTTAATCGTAGCTAAAAAAATTCAGCTCAGAGATGTTTATAATTATGCTGTTACGGAAGCAACCATCAGAAAATAAAAACAGGGTCAGTTAAGCAATGGTAGCCAGAACTAACTTAATCGAGGTCAAGATTGTTTGAAAAGCAACATAAACTGGTGATGGTAAAGTTACAGAAGATTGACTTCAATGCAGCATTACTGTAGGCGTACATTTATTAGCGCGGCAAAAATTTAGCGCAAACGCAATTTTTGGTGAAATATCTAATTAATGCGTGGACGTGAATTAGCGCTCTCGCGAGACCGCTAATTTCTAATTTTAGCGCAGTCCGAGATGAGGCTCTCGGAGATTCACGAAGATTTTCGGAAATAAACTTAACCGTCGGCAATTTTTATGTAATGTGTTTCTGCTGTAATAATACGTTATACTGATTATGACATCAGCTTTTATCACTGTTAGCGGGCTAAAGAAAGTATGATTGATTTGAAATTATTTACTTTAGTGTTACACCGTAAATCTCTCGAAAATGCGATAATTGGTCAGTGAACGTATTGTGAATACTAGTTACTACTAGTAAATATCTGATGATTGATTAAAGTCTAATAAAATTCAGTTTTCATTTGTCATTCCAAAAAGAATCAGTCATGACAGAGTGGCGCCTTACAGGTCTAATGGACGCAATCGAAAAAATCCGTTAGCTAAAAACTCTATACTAGTTATAATTGCTGAAATAAAACGAGATTGTCACACATTTTAATCAATGAATCCCCTTTGTCCTACATGCATTGTGTCTTAATACAAACGTTCACACCTTTCCGTAAATGAGCGACTGCAACAACGGACATGCCCGAAGGTGATACGGAAATCGATAACAACTTGATCAAATGAGAAAAAACACAAACTACAAGCTTAAATATTTTATTTTGCATGATCATATATTTAAAATAATAATATGAACAATAAACAGGAATACCATACGAACCTTAAAATATTAGCAAGCAGTGTAACTAGTGCAAACTCTCAAGAGTATTTATTTGCAAAAGTTCGAAGAAAACATCATCGAATGAAAATGTACATGAAAATGCTTGGACAAATTAATGCGCGGACATGAATTAGCGCATGTGCAATAGCGCTAAAGGCGCTGTTATTAGTACACCGCTAAAATAAGTAAGCCTACAGTAATATTTCGGAAATCTCACAAGGATCGTAGGTTTTTTGACTAAGTAGTAATGACTTACTGGTTTTGATTTAATCTTTGTATGCAAGACAGGATTGAAAATTAAAGCAAGTTTGAAAATTACGAAAAGTTTATTTTCCACATGATGTCTTTACTTTTTAGCTCACCTGAGCATTGTGATCGTTCGATGTCCCGCGTCTGTCTGTCTGCCGTCTGTCTGTCGTCTGTCTGTCATCTGTCAACATTTAGCTTGTGTATGCGATAGAGGCTGTATTTTTCAACTGATCTTCATGAAATTTGGTCAGAATGATTACCTTGATGAAATCTAGGCCAAGTAAAGAAGGTCACTAGGTCAAATCAAAGAAAAACCTTGTGTATGAGATAGAGGCTGTATTTTTCAATTGATCTTCATGAAATTTGGTCAGAATGATTGCCTTGATGAAATCTAGGTCAAGTTTGATAATGGGTCATCTGGGGTCAAAAACTAGGTCATATCAAAGAAAATACTTGTTTAAACTCAAGAGACCACATTTTTGGTCCAATCCTAATGAAAATTGGCCAGAATATTTGTTTCCATGAAATCACTAGGTCAAACGTGCTTACACTGTTATGGTGTGTTTCTCAGGTGAGCGATCTAGGGCCATCTTGGCCCTCTTGTTTAAGATACAGCCTTGAAATTTGAATGACATATACAGTTTTGCACACCGATCTTAAAACTGAATTTCAGTGACCATGAATGTGACCTACTGACCTACTATCTTAATATTGTAGCATCAGTTTAACATTCGATACATTTAGCTCATATTACTCAGGTGAGCGATCCAGGGTCATGATGACCCTCTTGGTGAATTTGTGTAACAAACTTATAAAAGTAAGGATATTCATTGATTATCTTACAGAGAATAAGTGGATGTGACAGTAACACTGTTGTACCATATTCTATAGATAAGGCAATCTGTTTAACTGTTACAGTACTTAAATGTTTTGACAGTGTTTGTCAGTTGCAGAATTTTCTTTGTTAAGATGGGACCCATAGTTTCCTCTTGGGACACATAGATTTGAAAATTATGAGTCCCTTGTTACCTAGTAAGAGTTTTTCCCCATTATTTGGTAAAAAATAGGGATTTTTGACTGTATTTAGTTGATTGATCTTCATGAAACTTTACACAAATATAGATCACTACAGGGCAGTGGTGCACAAGCAGTTTCGTCAGGATCTCTTCATTAACCAGAGTTATTGCCCTTTAACTATTTTACAATCCATAAATTCCCACATAACAAAGTAATTCATTGATTGATCTTCATGAAATTTAATACAAATTTGGCTCACTATAGGATGGTGATGCTTGCATATCTTTCATCAGAATCTCTTCAGTAACTGCAGTTAGTGCCTTTTAATTGTAATGAACTTCATATATTCCCAGAAAACAAAGTAATCCATTGATGGATTTTCATGAAACATACAGATCACTATAGAGCAGAGTTTTTCCTCTTGAGTTTATAAAAAAGAAGAACCAACAAACCATTGTACAGTCCTTTTGTACATAACTTGTGTATATCTGGAAATAAAATATCTTTCAAAATATACTCTGCTCATTCACAAAACAACTTATTCGGTAAGGGATATAAATTCACTAAATTTGCTTGTTTTGTGTATATTTTCATAGTGTACGCATCCATACATATACTGTTGTAAGGTTTGAATATGAGGAGGCTATGTTCTTTGAACTGTTTGATTAATGATAAAAATAGTTTTTTAGCTCAACTGTTTGAAGAATGGTGAGCGCTGTTATTGGTCACTTCCGGCCAGGCATTGGCATCACACTTCAATTTAAGTTTTCTGTGCAAGGTCATATCTCTGTAACCATTGCATATATTGGATTAAAACTGTAAACAAGGCCTCCTAGTCATCAAGTTTTCGGACATAGCCAAGTTTGATAACTCTTGATAGAATTTAATACAAATTATGGCCCTTAGAAATATTCTGTTACAGTTTTGTATGCAACTAACTATCACGCTGTATCCCTGTAACAGCTGTATGTAAGAATGAAACTTCACACAATGCTTTCCAGTTAGTATATCTACTGAACAAACCCTGTACAATAATTCTTGGTTGAATTTATTATAAATTATGGCCGTTTCAGACTTAAATAAGTTTGTTAAAGTTTTACATGCAACTAAATATCAAGCTGTATCTCAGAAACACCTATACATATATGTATCTGATTAAAACTTCATAATTCCAGTCCTCTTCCTACTGAAATAACCAAGTCTTAGATGGCTGCAGAAAGATACTACTGTTAACAAATATTGAAAATTATAGAATAAATGTAAGAAAATGATAGGCCTATGATTATTTCTCATTCTGTGAATTCAACATAAGACAAGCAAGAACAAAATTGTTTAGCTTGGTATTTACTTTTAATTTGTATATCATGTCTGTGCAAGGATGGTACATACACATGGTAAAGTTAATCCAAATTAAATAATGATGAATAAAATGAATAAAGTATGACTACAAGAAACCTACCGGTATCTATCATCGGCCTCAGTTGAAAAGGACGTACCAGTCCTGCAAAATGCCAGTTTTTCAGGAGACACAAAAAACAAAAATCCGAAAACAGCGTATCTGCAAATAGAAGTATACAATTTGAAAAAATTAGCATCAGAAAGATGTATATGCAAAAACTAGCTTAAAAACTACACCTTTCTGCTGCATGAATATGATTTAAAAGAATTCCAAAAAGCTTCATTTATTGCATTTTATTTTAACAAGCACTCAAAACTATGTAATTTAAGCAAAATGGCGTTTTCATTGCAAATACATCTTTTTCGCATGTTGATGAAATTTATTATACGTCCTTTCCTCACGTGAAAACTTTTGACCTTCGCGATTGGCTATTGTATCTTCACAAAAGAAGTGGGAACACTTTACCTTTTCGAAAATGAATTAAAAGAATTTTGGCAAAAGTGCAGGTCCGTCCTTTTCAAATGAGGCCAACGCTATATTGTTGTATGTTAAAATAGGGCTGCAATTAGATCTGAATACCTTTTATCAATTGTAGGAAGACACCAGTGGTTTAAGACATTTAGATCCTAAGACAAGAGAAGTGAAATATAATCCAAAGTATGATGAGTTATACGCACCACAGGTACGTAAAATGTTCTTGTTTATATTTTATTTATAACAAATTGTTGATATACAGTCGAACTTGCTCAAGAGACCAAGTCTATCAAGAGACCACTTGCATTAAGAGACCTGTGACCTTTTCATTTCCTTTTTGTATTGTTAAAGAACAAATAATTATGTATTAACCCTTAGCCTGCTGGCGGCAAGTGATTCTGCCTTTGCGACCAGTGCAGACCAAGATCAGCCTGCACATCCGTGCAGTCTGATCATGATCTGCACTGTTCGCCGTTCAGTCAGTAGATTTTCGGTAAACACCCCTTCGAATAATAAATGGTATTGCCCAAATTGAATGATGGACCAATCCATGAAAGAAATTTAGCAGGGTAAGGGTTAAGAGACCAGGTGTGTCAAGGGACCACCTTTTGCCCTTCCCTTAGGTGGTCTCTTATTGCAAGTTGTACTGAATATAATATTTTTTCTTGTAAAAAACTTTGATGCACAATTTAGTTAAAAGGAACCATTACAGAGTTTCTGTAAATTATTGTTGCAGTATTTATTGTTGATAAACTGTCCTGAGTCTTTTGATGTCGAATGTGTTTAACACACTCTTTCTATACTGATTTCTCACTGTGCACTTTCAAATATTTATGCATAAGTAACAGAAAGGTTAAACATTTAGAAGCATTTTTTATGTTGTTCTTGTTTTTTGAAATAGAACCGACAATTTGTTTTCACTCTTTAACTAATCAAAGTTACCATATTAATACATTTCTGATCTCTAGGTTGGACCGACCAATCCATATAAAACACAGCAATTTTCTGCAACAAGAAACAGTCTGGCAGGTTATGTAGAGGATGCACATGTCAGCAACTTTACATTTGAAAATCAGAGAAGAACATTTCATAGTTATGGTAAGTATAGCAACTTAGTTGCCATGGCAACATAGAAGATTCAATAATAATTCTAAACCTGAAACAGCTTTAATCATCCGACATTTGCAGCATTTCAGCAGTAAAGGAGTATTGTTACATATTTTGATTTATAGATGTGTTTAAATTGATATCTTTTCGCACAATTCATAGTACTCTCTGTTGTAAATTGTGTTGAAGCTCTTCTGTTAAAACTATAATAATTATGTCTCCCACCACACAGTGGTGTGGGAGACATATTGATTTACTCCAGTCTGTGTGTGTGTGTGTGTCTGTCTGTCTGTCTGTCACAAAGCTTGTCCGCACTCTAAGTCGAACATTTCTCATCCGATCTTCACCAAACTTGAACAAAATGTGTTTGACCATAAGACCTCGGCCAAGTTCGATAACTAGCCAAATTCGCCTAGGCACTTCTGAATTATGGCCCTTGAATTACTGATTGGATCCACTCGTCTAGACCATCTATGTATCCACTCGTCTAGACCATCTAGAGAAACTAGACATTTTTCATAGGAACCATTCGTCTAAACAATCCAGACAAACAAGGCTGTTGTGGGAGACATGCGCTTTTCTCAAAAGCATCTCTAGTTTTCAGTTGATTGAAATAATTATCACAGTAATTTTGAAATTGGCTTAAAAAATATCTTTTTTTTGACTGACAGATGTTAATAGAAGTAAAGAGACTTGTTGTAATGAATGGTTTTAGTACTCATTAACAATAGCCTGTTTATTGATGTATCATGCAGGTTATGCAATAGATCCAACAGTTGATTCACAGGCACCCTCCGAGGAAACAATTCTGGGCAGTAAAGAAGCATTGGAAGAAAATAAAGGTTTGTTATACTTGAAATATACTGTTTTACAATTAGCAGCAATTTTTGTATAACTATACATTCTATATACTTAAGGACAAAATTACTTTGAGAGAATCTCTTAACATTAACATTTTGGTTAAGAAGCCTATTATTTGCACTTGCTTAACCTTTAGCCTGCTGGCAGCGATACCTTTGCGACCAGTGCAGACCAAGATCAGCCCGCACATCCATGCAGTCTAAACATTGTCTGCACTGTTGCCTATTCAGTCAGACTGAATATCTTTTTGATAAGCACCCCTTTTTAACAGTAAATGGTACTGTCCAAATTGAAAGATGGACAAGTTATAGAACTTAAGTTCATAATAGAACTGTAGCAGGGTAAGCGTTAATATGAAATTTCTGCCTCTCTATTTGTTCATAGGCATTTGTGATCTGAATGCAATTAATAACTATGTAATATGTTAGACTAACTTTGTTACTGGAGATTAAGTTTTGTACATTATACAGTTTGTATTCTGGACAAAACTTCCCTTGCCTTCCCTTAGAAAACACTGAAATTCCACAGCTAAGTCATAGGCATAATAATCACTGGATGTTTTCAGTCACCTACCAGTAGAACGCCAAAGGGGACTATAGGAATGCCCTATGTCTATCTGTTTGCAAATCTTGATCCTGGGATAGCTCAAAAAGTATTCAAGCTAGGTTCAGATAACTTGGTACATGTATGTGAATAAAGGGCAATATGTAGATTATGCACGTACATAACATATGCTTATAGGTCAAAGATCAAGGTTAGTGTTCAAGGTCAAGTAAAATTTGTTTCTGCTACATTACTTCGAATTGTATTGAAGGATTTTTTATCACTACACAAAAATGTTCCCCATGGTTAGACGTCATGCACATGACCTATGGTTGTTGGTCAAAAATCAGTATTGAAGATTAGTAAAAGAACATTTTCATCAGTAGGGAACTTATGTATGCCACTGCAGTACTCCGTCACTTGTTTTATAAGCTTTGTACATTTAAGTAAAAAATATGGTTATTAAAACAGGTTTGACAGCCTTTGAAAAAGTAAAGAAACGAGAAGAGGATAAAAGAAAAAGACTTCGAAACGATAATCCCTCAGATATTGAGGGTTTTATAGGACCATGGGGCAAATTTGTGGATGAAAAAACGGTGATGAAACCAAATGAGGTTAGTATATTGACAACAGCTAGTTATAACTAGTCAGCTTACAGTTTTGTTTTTCTTTTACCAAATCATTTGAAATTGAATTCTTTCTTGTATAAAATATAAGGGATTTTGCTTTAGGGTGAAGTTTTTTCAGCAGTTATATTATCAGTGGAGTAGACCTCTTGTCTGATGCCATTTTTAGCTCGACTATTCATAGAATAGTAGAGCTATAGGACTCGCCCATGCGTCGGCGTCCGCATCCCGATTTCGTTAAGTTTTTGTATGTAAGCTGGTATCTCAGCAACCACTTGTGGGAATGGATTGAAACTTCACACACTTATTCACTGTGATAAACTGACCTACATTGCACAGGTTCCATAACTCTATTATGCTTTTTTACAAAATTATGCCCCTTTTTCGACTTTGAAATTTTTGGTTAAGGTTTTGTATGTAAGCTGGTATCTGAGTACTCACTAATTGGAATGGATTGAAACTTCACACACTTGTTCACTGTCATGATCTGACATGCACAAAGCAGGTCCCATAACTTTATTTTGCTTTTTTTCAAATTAATGCCCCTTTTTCAACATAGAAATTTTTGGTTAAGTTTTTGTATGTAAGCTGGTATCTCAGTATCCACTAATAGGAAAGGATTGAAATTGCACACACTTGTTCACTGTCATGATATGACATGCAGTGCAAAGGGTCAATAACTCAACTTCGCATTTTACAAAATTATGCCCCTTTTTCGACTTAGGAGTTTTTGGTTAAATTCCTATTATGTAAGCTGGTATCTTAGTACCCACTAATGGGAATGGATTGAAACTTCACACACTTGTCCACTGTCATGAGCTGATAAGCACTATGCAGGTTCCATAACCCTATTTTACTTTTTTACTAAATTATGTCCCTTTTTCGACTTTCGTATTCATTCAATCGACAAGGCTGTTGAATAGTCGAGCGTTGCTGTCCTCCGACAGCTCTTGTTGAGTGTTAAGGTAAGTGTGTGAATTTCAGATTCATGATATTTTCTCCATGCTTGATTTGCTTCTTACAGGAAGAGAAGGCTGAGCTAGATGAGATTTTAGCCAAACGAGCAAAAACAGGAAAACAAGCGGAAGAAAAATCTGCCGAGGAGAAAACTACATTACACAGTGAGTATTTATAGAATTGTGTTATTGTAACTATCAGAATAACGTTCAAAGTTTTGATACAGTAAAGATCTAATGTTACTGATTGTAAGATATTTTTCTTAGTGTATGTGAGTCTGTACTCTATAAGTTCATTTACAACTTCCTGAAAATTTACCTTCTGATTTTAACTTTTAACTTCTGTGTATAAGATATTGTTCTGTGTTTGAAATGGCTAACAGCAATATTTGAAACTCGGTAAGTTATGCCTGGTTTATCACCTTGTATATTATTTCTTCTTTAGGCTTGAATCATAAATCCTTTACACATTCCTGGCAATATTCACTTTCTTGTGTTGATTTGCCATAAAATCCAACTAAGTTTTAGCTCGTCTGATTTTTGGAAAAAAATCTACGAGGTATTGTCGTCACTTGATTGTCAGCATTGGTTAAAACTTCTGTTTATGTCCACCTTTTCTCAAAAACCATAAGAGCTACAGCTTTGAAATTTTGCACACTTGTTTGTCATTATTAGATGACTTAGTAGGCCAAAAACCATAACTCTGATATGCATTTTGTCAAAATTATGGCCCTTTTTGTACTTAGAAAATTTGAGTTTCTTGGTTAAAATTTTTGTTTAGGTCCACCTTTTCTTAAAAACTATATGAGCTACAGCTTTGAAACTTTGAGCACTTGTTTATCATCATTAGATGACTATATAGGCCAAGAACCATAACTCTAACCTGCATTTTGTTAGAATTATGGCCCTTTTTGTACTTCGAAATTCTGAACTATAAATTCTGAACTATAACACTTTTCTTACATACTGACCAGCACTTGCAGACGAGCAATGGCATCCGTAGGTGGTGCTCTTGTTAAATTAGTGATGGCATTTCACCATAGGGTAAATTACACTATAAAGAACACAACATAATTATTGAACTGTAGGAAAACCCGTGTAGATCTATTATTACAAACAGTAACAGGTTTGCTGGTATCGTTTCTTTATTTTTCTGGCTTGTAAGTTTCGTGTATTTGCCTTTGTTTTGTACAAAAAAATCTTCATTAAGTTATTATGCCAGTATTGATTATTTTCAGTCAAAGATGCGTATGATTACCAGGGTCGTTCCTTCCTACACATACCACAGGATGTTGGAGTCAATCTCAAGTCAGACTTCCCACCAGAGAAATGTTTTATACCGAAGAAACTCATACATACATGGGCGGGACACACAAAAGGTCTTGCTCAGATCAGATGGTACCCAAAGTCTGCTCATTTATTATTATCTGCTAGTATGGACAGCAAAATAAAGGTAATCTAATTCATGAGAAGTATTGATGACAGCTTAGTGCATAATTTGTATATTTCTCATTCTCCCTGTTTGTTCCACTGAATATTGTGATGTTCGTTTTCCTTCAACATCAATTACCATTATGTTGCTACATAATAATATGCCCTTGTTTTGACAATGCCTAAAGAAGAACGTTCTTTAGATGATGTTGCAGTTGTTCTTTTGTTGAACTAACGGGGAAGCAGATTTTAATGTTGAATAAAAAAATATGTGCAATTTAGAAAAAAAATTAAAAAAGCCTTGCTAACAAATGACAAGCAAATATATTGTAAAAGACAGGAAATTATTGTTTTCAGACTAAATGCAAAATGAACAACAGAAAATGATCAGGAAATAAACCATGAATCGCTAACAGAGTTCATGGATTTGATGAAGTTATTCCGAGTGTCTTTCATTTGGCATGAACTCCGAAAGAATTAATTCCTTTCTTGAATAAAGTTCCTTATTTGATAAATGGTGATGGAAGCCTTACATGTAATCCTTTGACACTGTACTGTCTTCTGTTGTACAAGTCATGCCATGGATTAAGTTTTTTTTGTGCCCCCCCATGAGTGGTGGGGGCATATAGATTTGGTCTTGTCCGTGCGTCCGTCCGTCCGAAGTTCGTGACCTGCCTAGCTCAAAAAGTATTTGATATAAATTGATGAAACCTTGCATGAGTTTTTATCATGATATGAACTTGCGCACCTCCTATTTTTCGTCTGGCTCCGCCCCCTATTTCCAGAGTTATGGCCCCTGAAATAGTCAAAAATGCACATTTTCACCTTGTGACGCGCCTAACTCAAAAAGTATTACATATAAATTGATTAAACATTGCATGAGTCTTTATCATGATATGAACTTGCACACCTCCTATTTTTTGTCTGCCTCTGCCCCCTATTTTCAGAGTTATGGCCCCTGAAATAGTCAAAAATGCACATTTTCACCTTGTGATGCACCTAGCTCAAAAAGTATATGATATAAATGGATGAAAACTTGCATGAGTCTTTATCATGATATAAACTTGCACACCTCTTATTTTTTGGCTGGCTCCACCCCCTATTTTTAAAGTTATGGCCCCTGAAATAGTAAAAAAATGCACATTTTCACCTAATTATGTGCCTAGCTGAAAAAGTATTTGATGTAAATTCATGAAACCTTACTAGAGTCTTTATCATAATGTTACCTTGCACACTTGGCATTCTTCTTGAGAATCTTAGCGCTTATTACAGAGTTATGGCCCTTGAAATAGCCAAAATAGTGGAATTTTTGTTTGTGATGCTCATAGCTCAAGAAGTATATGGCCTAGAATAATGAATCCTTTTCATAAAATGTTTGTTTAGGCTATACCCCATTAAGACTGCAAACATTTGAATTATTTCCCCTTATTTGTGACAAATGTACCAGTGGAGGGGTGGGGGGCACACCCTGTGTCCTACAGACACATTCTAGTTTTCACAAGAGTTAGCTTTCACAAGATTTAGTTCATTCAGCGATAGTACAGATAGTCTGTGTTTCTGTACAGAAACTTCACTGAGCAGCTACCCATGCCAAAGATAATATCATGATATGTTACTGGATCATGTCACTATCACTTGAAGTCTCTACGACTTCAGTAGTCAGTGTGATTCCTATGGTATCACAGCTATATTTCTATTTCAAAATTTGAATGATATAAAAATGTGTTTAAATAAAATTGCAGATCTGGGAAGTATATAATGACCGGCGATGTATCAGAACATACCTTGGACACAAGCAAGCTGTCAGAGATATTAACTTCAATAACAGTGGAACAGAGTTTCTGAGCTGTGGCTACGACAGATATTGTAAACTGTGGGACACAGAAACAGGTTAGTTAATAAAGATTTTTAAAGGGGAAGGAATGCCTAATTCTAAGTTGATTTTCTATGATAACCAATGGTCAATCATCCATAATTCAGAAAGAAATTTTAAAATCTGACCACTGTTGAAAAAGTAAAGAATGGCTGACCAGTAGTATTTTTGGGGGGACTAATTTTCATGGATTTTATGGTGCATCAGTCCAATAAATTAACCCTTACCCACCTAAATTTCTATAATATACTTGTCCATCTTTCAGTTTGGACAGTACCATTAACTGTTAAAAGGGGTTCTTACCAAAAAGATACTGACTGAATGGCGAACAGTGCAGATCTACACTGGTCGCAAAGGCAGAATCAATCGTGTCCAGCATGATAAGGGTTAAATCCCTAGAACAGGCAAAGTTCCTTTTTCATATTGATATGCAGAAATCCATGAATTCATAAAAGTATTTTTAGAGTTATTTTGGAAGAGGTGTAATGTTCCATCGACATGTTTCTGCAGAGTCAGAAATGCGAAGCAGCGGTGGAAATAATTGAGAGGTCAGTTTCTTATAAACATGGCTAATTTATTTCACAGGCTCTGTCACTCTGATATTAACTTTATTTTATTGTATTTCAGGAGAATGTAAAGGAAGATTCACAAGTAGAAAAGTTGCTTATTGTGTCAAATTTCACCCTGAAGAGGACAAACAACACTTGTTTGTGGCTGGTACCTCAGACAAGAAAATTATCTGTGTAAGTATACCTCAGACAAAAAAATTGTTTGTCAAAACTTACATAAGTGGTACTAGCAAGATAATCATGTGTGAAAGTATTGTTAATACCTCTGGCCGGAAAACCACTGTAAATAATCAAACAGCAACCTTGACATGAAAATCATTTATCATCATTATAAAATATGTTTGTTCGTACATTAAATAAGAAAATCATCTGTTTAAATATTGTTGCTGGTAACTTAAGCATAAATATCATCTTTGTTCACTATATGTGGTCTACAAGAGCAAGAAAAATCTGTTTAAGTACTGTTGCTGGTCCCTCGGGTAAGAAAGTAGTACTGCTGATTCAATAGATAAGAAGGTCAATGTATGTTGTGATGTTGGTACTGGGGACAGGACGTGAAACCTTACTAAGGCTATAAAATAATCTGTGTCTCATGTTGTTGAAATTCATTTGTGTATTTTCCTTTTCTTCAGACAAAAAATAAGTGTTTTGGATATAGAGTTTACATTGCATAATCAACTGTACAAGTTTGATAAAAAGAAAATGCTATAATTTGAAGAAGTATGAAATGTCTGAAATAGTATTAAATTAAGATAATTCTTCAAACAATGCCTTTTTATGCCCCCGGCATCTACTGATGCGGGAGGCATATAGTGATTGTCCTATCCGTCCGTCCATTTGTTCGTTCGTCTGCCGTACGAGGTTAACCAAATGGGACCGTTTCAACTAGCATCAATACCCCTTATTAGAATGACTTGATACTAATGCAGATGTAACCTGTGACCATTCCTCATCTTCACACATCACCTGACTTCAGTTTGACCTTGAACTTGACCTCGTTTTGGACTTAGGTTGCTTTGTATCGACAAGGATGCCCCATCAAGCGTTTATTGAACACAGCTCCTTGTTTCATTACAGTGGGATATTCGTTCAGGGGAGATAGTTCAGGAATATGACAGACATCTCGGTGCAGTTAACTCAATAACATTTGTAGATCAGAATAGAAGATTTGTGTCAACTTCCGATGATAAAAGTTTACGAGTTTGGGAATGGTAAGTATACCTCTTTTATATCATTTGTCTGTACAATGAAATTCTTATGGGATAATTACTTCAGATAATTATCAATGCATGACAGGTTTATAAAACTAGTCATTCAAACCAAGGCCTGAAAAAAGGCAGTTGTTTTTGCTGAATTACTTGACCAGAAGCTGTCGGTTATGTCAATAGAAAAATTTTTCTCCAGGGGATTAAACGTTTGAATTAAGAAAGGCAGTAACTATTTAATTACTTTTATCATATGTTTGGTTGTGTAAAATTGTATTATACTTTATAATAAAAATGTCGTAAAGTGACGGAACTTGAATGAATTTTCAAAACCATGAATGCATGTATAGCTGTCACATGATTGTGCAAGCCTTATGCTGTTGAACTGGCATATTCCGTTTTTAGCTCACCTGTCACAAAGTGACAAGGTGAGCTTTTGTGATCGCGCGGTGTCCGTCGTCCGTCCGTGCGTCCGTCCGTCCGTCCGTAAACTTTTGCTTGTGACCACTCTAGAGGTCACATTTTTCATGGGATCTTTATGAAAGTTGGTCAGAATGTTCATCTTGATGATATCTAGGTCAAGTTCGAAACTGGGTCACGTGCCATCAAAAACTAGGTCAGTAGGTCTAAAAATAGAAAAACCTTGTGACCTCTCTAGAGGTCATATATTTCACAAGATCTTCATGAAAATTGGTCAGATTGTTCACCTTGATGATATCTAGGTCAAGTTCGAAACTGGGTCACGTGCCATCAAAAACTAGGTCAGTAGGTCTAAAAATAGAAAAACCTTGTGACCTCTCTAGAGGCCATATATTTCACAAGATCTTCATGAAAATTGGTCAGAACGTTCACCTTGATGATATCTAGGTCAAGTTCGAAACTGGGTCACGTGCCATCAAAAACTAGGTCAGTAGGTCTAAAAATAGAAAAACCTTGTGACCTCTCTAGAGGCCATATATTTCACAAGATCTTCATGAAAATTGGTCAGAACGTTCACCTTGATGATATCTAGGTCAAGTTCGAAACTGGGTCACGTGCCCTCAAAAACTAGGTCAGTAGGTCAAATAATAGAAAAACCTTGTGACCTCTCTAGAGGCCATATTTTTCATGGGATCTGTATGAAAGTTGGTCTGAATGTTCATCTTGATGATATCTAGGTCAAGTTCGAAACTGGGTCATGTGCGGTCAAAAACTAGGTCAGTAGGTCTAAAAATAGAAAACCCTTGTGACCTCTCTAGAGGCCATATATTTCACAAGATCTTCATGAAAATTGGTCAGAACATTCACCTTGATGATATCTAGGTCAAGTTCGAAAGTGGGTCACGTGCCATCAAAAACTAGGTCAGTAGGTCTAAAAATAGAAAAACCTTGTGACCTCTCTAGAGGCCATATATTTCACAAGATCTTCATGAAAATTGGTCAGAACATTCACCTTGATGATATCTAGGTCAAGTTCGAAAGTGGGTCACGTGCCATCAAAAACTAGGTCAGTAGGTCTAAAAATAGAAAAACCTTGTGACCTCTCTAGAGGCCATATATTTCACAAGATCTTCATGAAAATTGGTCAGAACATTCACCTTGATGATATCTAGGTCAAGTTCGAAACTGGGTCACGTGCTTTCAAAAACTAGGTCAGTAGGTCAAATAATAGAAAAACCTTGTGACCTCTCTAAAGGCCATATTTTTCATGGGATCTGTATGAAAGTTGGTCTGAATGTTCATCTTGATGATATCTAGGTCAAGTTCGAAACTGGGTCATGTGCGGTCAAAAACTAGGTCAGTAGGTCTAAAAATAGAAAAACTTTGTGACCTCTCTAGAGGCCATATATTTCATGAGATCTTCATGAAAATTGGTCAGAATGTTCACCTTGATGATATCTAGGTCAAGTTCGAAAGTGGGTCACGTGCCTTCAAAAACTAGGTCAGTAGGTCAAATAATAGAAAAACCTTGTGACCTCTCTAGAGGCCATATTTTTCATGGGATCTGTATGAAAGTTGGTCTGAATGTTCGTCTTGATGATATCTAGGTCAAGTTCGAAAGTGGGTCACGTGCCATCAAAAACTAGGTCAGTAGGTCAAATAATGGAAAAACCTTGTGACCTCTCTAAAGGCCATATTTTTCATGGGATCTGTATGAAAATTTGTCTGAATGTTCATCTTGATGATATCTAGGTCAAGTTCGAAACAGGGTCATGTGCGGTCAAAAACTAGGTCAGTAGGTCTAAAAATAGAAAAACCTTGTGACCTCTCTAGAGGCCATACTTGTGAATGGATCTCCATAAAAATTGGTCAGAATGTTCACCTTGATGATATCTAGGTCAAGTTTGAAACTGGGTCACGTGCCGTAAAAAACTAGGTCAGTAGGTCAAATAATAAAAAAACCTTGTGACCTCTCTAGAGGCCATACTTTTCATGGGATCTGTATGAAAGTTGGTCTGAATGTTCATCTTGATGATATCTAGGTCAAGTTTGAAACTGGGTCAACTGCGGTCAAAAACTAGGTCAGTGGGTCTAAAATTATTAAAATCTTTTGACCTCTCTAGAGGCCATATTTTTCAATGGATCTTCATGAAAATTGATCTGAATGTTCACCTTGATGATATCTAGGTCAGTTTGGAAACTGGGTCACGTGCGGTCAAAAACTAGGCCAGTAGGTATAAAAATAGAAAAACCTTGTGACCTCTCTAGAGGCCATATTTTTCATGAGATCTTCATGAAAATTAGTGAGAATGTTCACCTTGATGATATCTAGGTAAAGGTTAAAACAGGGTCACTTACTTTCGAAAACTAGGTCAATAGGTCA
Organism: Mercenaria mercenaria; assembly: GCF_021730395.1. Classification (NCBI taxonomy): domain Eukaryota; kingdom Metazoa; phylum Mollusca; class Bivalvia; order Venerida; family Veneridae; genus Mercenaria; species Mercenaria mercenaria. The sequence continues at coordinate 54,734 of NW_026463576.1, forward strand.
AATAATAGAAAAACCTTGTGACCTCTCTAGAGACCATATTTTTCAATGGATCTTCATGAAAATTGGTCAGAATTTTTATCTTGATAATATCTAGGTCAAGTTCAAAACTGGGTCACATGAGCTGAAAAACTAGGTCACTATGTCAAATAATAGAAAAAACGACGTCATACTCAAAACTGGGTCATGTGGGAAGAGGTGAGCGATTCAGGACCATCATGGTCCTCTTGTTATGAGTTGCTTTTACACATTTATATATCTAACAGGTTGGTATATTTTCAGGGATGTTCCAGTAGATTTCAAGTATATTGCAGACCCTTCTATGCATTCTATGCCTTCTGTTACACTATCACCTAATGGTGAGTAATTCATACATATCATTATAGAGATAAGACAGGATTGCTGAAAAGTTTATTAAAATTTCAGCAAAATATTAATTTTTGGTTATATTTGCGAACCTCCATGGAAATATGTTTGGCCAGTATGATAAAAATGGGGACTCCATTAAACCTCAATGGAAAAAATTGTGGACAGTATAATAAATATGGGGACTCTGCTGAACCTCCATTGAAATACTTGTGGTCAGTATGATAACCATGGGGACTCTGCTAAACCTCCATGAAATATGTGGGGGTCAGTATGATAAACGAGGGGACTCCTCTAAACCTCCATGAAATATGTGGGGTCAGTATGATGAACCTGAGGACTGTGCTAAACCTCCATGGAAGTATTTGTGATCAGTGTGATAAACAAGGGGACTCTGCTAAACCTCCATGAAATATGTAGGGGTCAGTATGATAAACAAAGGGACTCTGCTAAACCTCCATGAAATATGTGGGGTCAGTATGATAAACAAAGGGACTCTGCTAAACCTCCATGAAATATGTGGGATCAGTATGATAAACAAAGGGACTCTGCTAAACCACCATGAAATATGTAGGGGTCAGTATGATAAACAAAGGGACTGCTAAACCTCCATGAAATATGTGGGGTCAGTATGATAAACAAAGGGACTCCGCTAAACCTTCATGAAATATGTAGGGGTCAGTATGATAAACATGGGGACTCTGCTAAACCTCATGAAATATGTGGGATTCTGTATGATAAACATGGGGACACTGCTAAACCTCCATGGAAATGTTTGTGGTCAGTAGGATAAACATGGGGACTCTGCTAAACCTCCATGGAAATATTTGTGGTCAGTAGGATAAACATGGGGACTCTGCTAAACTTCCATGGAAATGTTTGTGGTCAGTAGGATAAACATGGCGACTCTGATAATCCTCCATGGATATATCTGGGGGTCAGTATGAAAAATACGAGAAGAGGCATTTAGTGGAGTCCCCATATTTATGATATCATACTGACCCCCACGAATTGCCATGAAGAGTCATTAACATAAACAACAATTGTTTTGTTCTATGAACAACTTATTTTTAGCCTAACTCTCCGTGGAAATGCACTGATCCTCCTTAGAAATATGGAATGAGTGGGGGGGGCACCTATTGACCATCCTGAAATTTAGTGAAAATGCTAGAAACCTGTGAGGTAAAACATGTGGGTTTTTTTTGCATCATGATGAGATGAAAATGTATATATATTTGAACCCTCAATGGTTTTTATGAGACAAAACATAGACTTGAAATACACTGCTGCAGGTAAGACTAGAAAAAGTACAGTTTGAATATTGCATGCTGTCAATGTGAATAGCGGGTGCAGTGGTCTAGTAGTTACAAGCCAAGGTGTGGAACCAGGGGTTGTGTTTGAGTCCTCTCTCTTCCAACTGAAATTATGAATGCGTTTAGATGTATCCTGCATATGGTGAGTTACATCTTGTATGGAAAAACCCAGGTCAGAAATGGGTTGAATGTGGGGGTGGCTTCTTATTTATCTTGCATCCTCCAGAAACTGAAATTCCTCTCAAGGTGTACCTCGTATGACAAACCAGTCACCACTAGACATACACTGGGATACAATCATAAAACAAATAACAAACATTAATGCATTGGTGAAAAACAAAGGCTTTAAGGAAAAAGTTAAATATGTTGAATAATACTGATTTCTTTGTATAGTAACTTTGTCATGTTCATGTGTGAAAGTTTATTGTATATTTTTACAGGTAAATGGTTAGCTTGTCAGTCAATGGACAACAAAATTTGTGTGTTCAATGTTTTAAACAGATTTAAATACATGAGGAAAAAAACATTTACAGGTCATATGGTAAGTAGTACTGGCATTTTCGTTATAGTTTGTTTTATTTAATTTAATTGAATGCAGAGAAACAGCTTGTAACTTTTTATAGCCATATTGTATTATTACCTGCATTTTTGTCGTGTATGTCCTCATTGTTAGAGCTATACCCAAATTTCTCTCAGTACACATCAACAAGGAGAACTTTTATTAATTGAAAACATATTAAGATGTATAGGCAGATTATAGAAATCAATTGTATATATTTTATACTATACATATATAGTTATGTTCTGAAAAAAAAATCACATTTAAATTTACATTATGATGTTTTAGGTGGCTGGCTATGCCTGTGGCATGGATTTTTCTCCAGAAATGACGTAAGTAAAGGTTTTATTGTCTCTATACATACATAATTATGATCCTCAGAATTTTTATTAATTAATTATTGTAAACATGATTGTAGTCAAACTGTTAAACAGTGACTTAAAACTACAAGATGTTTGAGACTTGTTGGAGTCAAATACTTATTACAGAAAGTCACCAATATGTGCTTGAATTAAACCTTTTAGAGTACCTCCAAAGAGCTGAAATTTTGACATATCGCCATCAGTGTGACTGTTAAAATTGAGTAAGAAACAGTATACCATATGTATAATAATTATGCACCATTTTCAGGTACTTGATATCGGGTGATGCTGACGGCAAGTTATATATCTGGGACTGGAAAAGTACAAAACTGTATTCAAAGTTTAAAGCACATGATGACGTGTGTATTCAGGCAATATGGCACCCACATGAGACATCAAAGGTGGCGACGGCAGGATGGGACGGTGTGATCAAATTCTGGGATTGAGAAGTAGAAGCTAATTTTGCAGAAATGTTAATACTGAATAACGGGCAGCATGAAGTATCGGAACACAGTAATTCATCAGTGCACATCTTACGATACCGTAGTAAATCCGTATGCATTGCAAAATGTGTGAAGAATGCAAGCTTCTTCTGGTTTAGGACTATGAGGTTATAAGGCAAATTGAAAGGTCGTCAAAACATCATGTTAGATGGTGTACAATACTTCTTCTGTATGTAAAAAACATCATGTTTGGGAGTTTTAAAGTTGATTAGGACAATTGGACTAATTGTGTGTAAGTCCTGTTAAAGGAGAGTATTCACTTTGATTCCTGATATTATTACAAGACTCCGTACATAAATCACCAGTACATAGTTTATGCTATTGATGGGTCTGTAATTCAACACTTAATTTAGCTGGGCTAATAGATAATTATGATGTCATGTAATAAAACTGGCCAGTCTGTAGTCAGAACTATTGCCCTTGTACCTTTAGGTATATTGATAATCTAACAACCCTTAGACGGATTGTTATCTTCCATATACAGTTAGTGTTTTAACTTAAACATGTGTTGGTAATTAGAGCCATCTTATAAATGAAAGGAAGAAAAAGTTGCCTTGACCAAGTATTATATGTAAAATTTTTGACCAAAAAAAATCTTTCATGAATAATTCTTTTAGTCTGGTTTACTTTTTCAGATATTTCTTTGAATAAATTTTGCCAGTGTACATGAATTTCAAACATTTTTCATCCCAAATTTCATCCTATCATTGTCATTAATTGAAAATGTTCCACAATGCTGGTAGTTAACCGTACTGCTGGTAGTTAGCTTTCAGTTTTATATAAAATCAGCAGCAAGTCCTGTTACCATTTACATGTTTCATTCTGGACTAGAGAATATCTCCTGCATGTCCACTTACATAGAGAATATTATACGAGTGTGTTTTCATACTGAATTTATTAAACGGGTTGATTAAGATGTTAAATGCGAGACTCTGCCGAGTATTTCGTCAATTTTATTCAGTGAGTTTAGTGAATTCAATGTGGAAAGTCGCAAGTGTAATATTCTTTTAATCACATGTTATCTTTTCCTGCCGAAACATAAAAAAATCTACTTTCTTTAACTATTATAAACAAAGCAATCTGTCCAACGTCTCCGATAAACAACATCAACGTCAAAGGTTTATTACACTAGTGTATTGTCAAATTTATGTAATGGCTTTATTTCACTCCTGCGACGTCAAACATGTGATAAATATCTGTAATGTAAAAATTAAACGCTATAACTGTATGAAATATTTGTATGATGAAATTCATTCAAACTGGTGTCAGATTCTTGATAACTTAAGCCATTTATTTTTAGCTTAATTTTAAGATACAAAAATTAATGTATTACATGATTTTGTTATTTTGTAATAATAAAGCAATAAACTGATCAAAAAGAGAGAACCATTCTGTGTAGTTATTAATACAGGTATGGAGCGGGACGTTGTCTTACCTGTATAATTAACTTATATACCAGAATTCCTGCTTGTACAACAGTACGACTACCTCAAGTCTGTTTGAAGCTATTAAAACAAATATGCAAAATCAGTCATATTTTATTATTACATACTGGCATTTATATGCACGTTGTGGAAAAATTAGACATATGTGATGTAGTATGCATCTGTCTGCCTGTCTGTCCATTGGTATGTCTGTCTGTCATATTTTTTGTCTGGAGCTTTTCTTAATAACTGTTCAGGCTATTGAATTAAAACGATGAGACATGAATTATTGTACAATTGTACAGAGCGTGTGAACTGGATCCGTAGGTCAATGTTCAAAGTCACAAATTGAGCTCAAATTTCAATTCTGTCCTTCATAATTTGTACCCCCCGACAACAAAGTTGTAAGGGGGGGGGTATACTGGTTTCAGGTTGTCTGTATGTCCGTCTGTCTGTCCGTAGACACAATCTTGTGCGCACCATCTCTCCTCATCCCCATGGCACAATTTAATGAAACTTCACACAAGTGATCAGTAACAACAGTAGTTGTGCATGGGGCCTGTTAGGTTCTTTCAGAAAAAAAAATTGCAGAGTTATGGGACTTTGTTTTTTGTTAATATACTATATACATAGACACAATCTTGTGCGCACTATCTCTCCTCATCCCCTTGACACAATTAAATGAAACTTCAAACAAGTGATCAGTAACAACAGTAGTTGTGCATGGGGCATGTTAGGTTCTTTCAGAAAATTTTTTTGCAGAGTTACGGGACTTTGTTTTTTTGTAACTATACTATATACATAGACACAATCTTGTGCGCACCATCTCTCCTCATCCCCTTGACACAAGTTAATGAAACTTCACACAAGTGATCAGTAACAACAATAGTTGTGCATGGGTCATGTTAGGTTCTTTCAACAACAAAACTTGCAGAGTTATGGGACTTTGTTTCTTGTTAACATACTAGGTACATACAGTCTGCCTATGCAATCTTGTGCACGCCTAATCTTCTGAACCCTTGCACACAATTTAATGAAACTTCATACAAGTGATCAGTACCAACCCTAGTTGTGCATGGTGCATGTTACGTTCTTTTAGATAAATATTCTGCATAGTTATGGGACTTTGTTTTTTTGTTACTATACTGTATACATACAGTCTATATACATACAGTCCACATAATTATGCAATCTTGTGTGCGTCAAATTGCAATGTACTGTGTCAGTGCATGTGGGGGGTACATTCATCACCTTCAGTGATAGCTCTAGTTTATATCTGGACTATCCAAGGTTGTGACTTGAAACTTCAAATATAGGTAGGTGGTGGTGACGAGATGATGTGCAGAGTGTCACAATCCAAATTACTCACCCCACCCCCACATTAACACATACACACAACAATATCATATCAGGTTGTGTAACATCATGTTTGCAGTTGAATTCAAAAGTTCATTAACAATGGTATTTTCAATCTTTTTCTGGCTTAAGAACAATTTTATATGATATATATAAAAGTTATAGTGTAGATGTGTATATTACAAATAGATTATTCAATTTGTATAAAGAAATACGCACTTGTTCTTTCATTTGGAATAATATTACACTCCTTAAGTTGTACATGCCACTGCAGAACATGTGCATATTTCTTGATACAAATCATATAACCAATAGATATTTTAAAATTCACATCTAGCTTCAAAGTTGTATCTTGTTATTATAGATTATTAGTATAAAGGATTGTAAGATGGTAAATTTCACAGCTATTTCTTCATTGACAAATTTTATAACCTCATCCTGTTCTACAGTATGGGTAGCAAAGGTGGAGTTGTCAGTGTTGCGCCAAAAAATACTGTTATGTTGCACTGCACATTTGAATTTCTGGTAAAGTGTCAGTTTTATGGTATTTTATTTAAGAAATAATATATTTATCATTGAAAAAATTCAATGTTTGGAGTTCACATGTGAAGGAATTATATTTGGGCACACCCCCCCAAGTGATATTATAATAATTCAGGCTTTCAAGTGGCCCTAAAATTCCTAATTTTTTCAGGCCTCTCTAAAATTCCTAAAAAAACACCCAGAAAGGGCCAAATTCCTAAAAAAGCACTTAATTTTTTACATTATCCCTAAAAAATTTTGCAATTTCTGTCTGAACTTAATTTTTATGCACAAAGACATGCATAATTAATACAATGTATTATAATGAACCAATTATTTTATTGAAGTTAATATTCTTTAACCTTTACCCTGCTAAATTTCAAAACTGGACTGTTCCATCATTCAATTTGGGCAGTGTCACTTACTATTCAAAGGGATGTTCACTGAAAATTTACTGACTGAATAGCGAACAGTGCAGATCCTGATCAGACTGCATGGATGTGCAGGCTGATCTTGGTCTGCATTGGTGGCAAAGGCAGAATCACTTGCCGCCAGCTGGCTTAAGATTAAGATTCATTTACAGAGGATGATTCTGTGCTCCCCTCAGCCCCTCCTCCCCACCCCCACCTAAGTTAGCTAAGAAGTGACCTGTAACCATCTAAGTTGCACCCAACTACAATGTATATCTTAAAATTTAGCCCAAAAAACGCATCAGAGGCCACCATTCAATACTATTATTTCAAAATATTCCAGGGAGAAATCCCCATGACCCCCCTCAAATGAGGGGAGTACCCCTCCAGTACCTCAAAATGTAGATAAAAATGCACCAGATAGCACTATTTCACACCTGTATTTCTGAATTTTACAGACTGATGGGGAGTCCCAACACACACCCCAAAATTACAGGGATACCCCTCCCACACATAAAAATTTAGACCAAAAAATGCACTACAATCCAGTATTTCATACCTGTATTTCAAAATTGTCCAGAGGGGTTAGGCGCAGCCCCCTTACCTCCCTAAAATTAGGGGGCTACACCCTCCTATGTATACTGCAAAATAAAGAACAACAAGAGCTGTCTCCATAGGATGACACATGCCCCCGATGGCACTTTGAATGAATAGTTATGGCCGATGTTAGAGTTTAGGACCTTTGACCTACGGAGCTGGGTCTTGCACGCGACACGTCGTCTTACTGTGTCACACATTCATGCATAGTTATTTTAAAATCCATGCATGAATGACAAAGATATGGACCGGACATGCCCATCAATGCACTATCATGAAAAATGACCTTTAACGTCTAAGTGTGACCTTGACCTTTGAGCTACGGACCTGGGTCTTGCGTGTGACACGTCGTCTTACTGTGGTACACATTCATGCCAAGTTATTTGAAAATCCATCCATCGATGACAAAGATATGGACCGGACACGCCCATCAATGCACTATCCTTTAACGTCTAAGTGTGACCTTGACCTTTGAGCTACGGACCTGGGTCTTGCGTGTGACAAGTCAGCTTACTGTGGTACACATTCATGCCAAGTTATTTGAACGTCCATCCATCGTTGACAAAGATATGGACCGGACATGCCCATCAATGCACTATCCTTTAATGTCTAAGTGTGACCTTGACCTTTGAGCTACGGACCTGGATCTTGCGCGCGACACGTCGTCTTACTGTGGTACACATTCATGCAAAGTTATTTGAAAATCCATCCATCGAATGACAAAGATATGGACCGGACACGAAAATTGCGGACAGACCAAGAGACAGTTCAAAAACTATATGCCTCCCTTCGGGGGCATAAAAAATACACCAGCGCCCACCATTTCATACCTCTATTTCAAAATTTTCCAGGGGGAGAGCCCCATGACCCCCCTAAATTAACACCCCTCCAGTACCTCAACATTTAGACCAAATTATGCACCAATGGCCACCATTTCATACCTGTATATCGTCACCTTTCAGTGGGGAGACTCCACTTTTCCCAACATGGACAAAGGCCTTACTCCCATTATACCTACCCCCTCTCGTGCTATGTACCTCGCAGGGGACAACCCGGGCCTGCTGATGATGAAAAGCAACAATATATATGGTCAAAGTGTGGGCTCGACATGTTGACCGTGGGCATTTAGTCCTAATTTAGCCCCTGTTTTTGGCAAAAATAGCCCTAATTGTTTGGCAAATAGTGCTTGAAAGCCTGTAATATGCATCTGAAAGACTGATTTTATTAAAGAGAAAATCACAGAGATGTATTATTTTGATTATAACACGATATCAAGGATTATTTTCTTCATCCACCACGACAGTCAGGAATTATGCCAAATATTTGCCTCTGTATGGTTTTCTTTTCCAATGTGCAGCTATGATATTTAACACTATGACATATTAATTGTGATGCATTAACTGATTTTGTTGCAGAATTACACACAGTTTCTGTCTTTAAGAGGAAAATAAAGTTGATCATGTTAGAATTACCCGTATAGAGAAAAGCATGCAACATACCAATTTATTACATGGTGTGTCTGACAATGCAGGTCTGGGTTTTCGGCATGATAGGTCACTACAACAGGTAGAAATATAGCTCAAGGTTTATAACATTTCAAAGAAACATTGCCATTTGTCAGTTTAAAGCTTTTATTTAACCAGTTGAATTCTGGAGATCTTGGATTTTACTAAACCTAGCTGTTACCCAGCTTCAGGGTTGAAACATGATATAAAGTCCTGGATGTACTTTTTCCATTAACTCTTAGCATACTAGCTACAATTGTATCTGTCTTTGTGACCAGTGCAGATCAACATCAGCCTACACATCCCTATGAACTATAAATGGTAATGCCCAAACTGAAAGATAGAATAGTCCATTTAGAAACTTAGCAGGGTAAGAATTAATTTCCAAACAGACCTCAGAATCAACCAGTCAGACAAGTTGACAGCCTTTATTTCATAACCTTTGATCCTTGGCAGCATATTAGTGAGGTGTTCAAGCCGTATTCAAAATTTTCCAAAAAACCAAAAAGATCAACAGAAAATACATTTCAGTCTTTATTGGACTCTTAGCAGTGTAATATATATTCATTGTACAGACAAAAAGGCACAATACAAAAGATAGAAGCTTGATATGTAAGGGTCCTAGCTGAAATAGTCTCTGTCTGCAGAAAGCAAGTTAAAATAAAACCAAGGCTATTTGCAATTAAAGGTGATAAGCTATATGTGTTCTTTTAATAAAATTGGAATTTTAACAATATTCACAAACTATCGTGCTAAAGTGATATGTAGTAACAAAATTAAGTGTAACCATATTTCTGTGCTAAAATAATGTGCTAGTGAATGGTAAAGCTTTGGTATCACATAGTTGTTGTAATTTCATTTAGCACAAATCAGTATGAATTTAAAACATTTCTTTTCAATATTATGTCATTTAATTGACTTTTGGACAACAATTTTTCTAGATAAGTAACCAGTATTCATACTGATAATTCACAACAGGAATTCACAAAAATATTTTTTTTTTTTTTTTAAAATACACATTAGCTTGTCACATTTCCTTAATAACCACATACTCTACCATTTGAAAAAGAAGGAAAAAAACATTACAATCTAACAACATAGTAACTACATATTTGGTAACAATACATTTTTCAAATTTTCACTACATGTATTACTGATTTTTTTACCATTTGAAATATTACAAAATCAACTTTATATAAATTAACAAATACTACTGCTAACAACAAGAAACATGTCCAAACTTCATAACAGTGACAACAGTAAGTATTGGGAATAATGCTGTTAAATTATTATCACAAAAACTTTGTACGAATTTTCTAAAAAAAAACATCTTCCATCCGCTGAATTTCCAGGAATTATAATTGTCTATGCTTAAAATACAGATTTTCTAACAAAAAAAACTTAATAGTACACAAACGGGAACTGTTAACAGGCAAATAAATGAGAGAAATGTAAAATTTTATCAGAATTTTTCCTTTCATTTTTCAACAAGTTCTGATTTCATCTTGTAACAGTAAACATTTCAAACAACAGCATGCGAGCAAGTCTCCTCAAATATGAAAGTGTATGATACAATTAACAACACATTGACAAACTTGGATACTGCTAAAGCACAACAGAACTTTGACTGCTACGTCTAATGATTTTCATTTCAAAGCACAGATGGCTCGATACTGTTATAAACTTGGCCCTCTGATTGTCAGATTATGTGTAGCAAGCTAAGAGACCAAAAACAATGTTGTGTATTCCTTGGCACTGGGTGCTTAATTTTAGAAACTGTTCATGTTAAGACAGACGAAACAAGCAGTACAGAATATTTTTTTTTCAGGAAAACTAGCAAGCTCTTTTCTTGTTTGATTCACATTTTTTAAGAATAAAGGAGGAGAAATTTATATACATGTACAAGCTGATAAAAAGTCAGAT
>NW_026463577.1:0-50869 GCF_021730395.1 Mercenaria mercenaria
AGTGCATCTGAAAGTTATCATAATAATATTTCACTTGTCAGTTTGAAAATATTTTTGAGTATGAGCTTCATTGTTTTGTAAACAAACATAATATAAACTAAAAGATAACTCCCCAGGCATTTTGTATCATTGTTTGCTTGTATTACTTTGTCTATTGTCAATCATCTGCACACGAAATCATACATGCCTTAAGGAGTATGTCTATTTGAATATGACTGTTACTGTTGTAAATTGGACTGGATTTTACTAGTAAATATCTTCAACAAACTGACAGACTGGATACCAGGAATTTGATAGTTTAGATGCAATTATATACCAGGTGTTCAATATCGGAAAACTGTCTTAACTTGTATTATTTAGTCAGGGGGTTACGACACTTTTGTATTCAACCTGTGGCATAGTTTGTACAAATGTATTGTTGTAGAATTACAAAGCTGTCTATGATAGTTTCAAATAGATGGATAATAACTACCTTTTGCTTTCTTCCTGAACCAGCATGCTATCAAAACAAAAGCCACGACTAAGACAATGGCAAGAGTGATTCCAAGTAACAACCAAACAATAGGGAACGATTCTCTGACGTTTTCACTGTCTTCGGATTTATCTGAAAACGTAAACTTAGAACCAGTATTGTTGAATGTTATAAATGACATAAAAAGCAATTCATTTTGGAAAAAATTCGCATGTGATTTATTAGAAGAGTGTGTGTGCAAAACATTTAAATCCCTCCCACCCGCCATATTCTGGTATTTTGCATGTAATTGAAAACTGAAATGTACTTGTTACATTTATGAAGCAACACGTCTACCATATTTTTCCGTTGCAGTGTTTCTTTCTGTTTCGGGCTTATTTGCGATACATGGTTCATTAGCTGTGTTTGGGGATGCTATGTGCTTCCGGGAAGACTCTCCTTAACTTTTGTCTTCTATGTACATGCTAACTAACGAGAAGTAAAACAGGCTAATCAGAAAATTAAATTGTGCAAAGGACAGGACGCCAGATGCTTGATAAAACTGCGGATTAAAACATTAAAACACTTTTGGAGTTTCTTGTGAAAAGATTTTCTTTATTGAGACGCTATACTTTCATAACAGCCATATTTTGACGTAAGAGAAAAACTTTATTGCATATTCCTCAACAATTGAAGTTTGTTCTTTTTACTTAATATGGTATATGTTGTAGCTCCATGTTTGCATGTATATGTATTGTAGCTCGATGTGTGAATGTATATGTCATGGCTCGTTTTTGTAAGTTACTGATACAAACCTGATCAAAGCTAAACTAAGTAGCTTGGATCAAGTTTACATACGTCACATGCTAAACGGTTACATTTTTTTCCAGCTATTATCCTTTGATGATTGTGATATCGAGAAACAAAACACAATAAATAGTGATTGTAAAATGCTGTATCACTAAAACTCATCTAATACAATCGCCAAAACAAAGTCATGTTTCTTTTGCAAAATATAATAAATGCTCTTCGACGCGAGTCTGATTAAGCCGTCATAGAGTATGAGAAATTTAAAAAATAAATCACGATGTAGTTAAATTTTGAGACGGAGAGAGTGTTGTTTAGTAATTAAATATATCGTAAGTCCCATTACTCGTTTAACCGGTATGTATCGTAAATTGTGCAACTACATGGGAGTGCGATTTTTTTTTTACAAAAAATGTAGACACAGTTTTTAAAACAGAAACAAACGAATATGCTTAGAACTTGTCATGATATAATTTAAGAAGTATCTTTTTACAATTTTTATTAGAAAGATTCCTTTTCTATATATATCTACTTTATTGTGTAACTTTGGTATAAAATCACACAAATCTAAGATAACGTAACGGAAGCATTAAGCGAAAGGTATATACGGCTTCATTTACATTTTAAGGTAGTAGACTCGTAATGGCAATCGGCAGCATTCTCGGTTTGGGGTGCTTTGTGCTTCCGGGAAATCTACCCTTCCTTCCATTTATCTTTTTCCTCTAATGTAAATTAGCTCATGCGAGCAATGCTTTCCATATCAATCATACAATGTCTTGATTAAATACAGAGCAAACTTACTCGAACGGAAATTACTGATTATAATTACTGGTCCACTACCTTAAGTTTCAGTTATTACTCGTAATAGCTACATTTCTAATATACATCTTACCTGGTACAGTGATATTTATGGTGATGTTTGAACAGACTATGTTCCTTCTGTCCGTGCCACAAAATGTTACTATATATGTTCCATTCAAAGATTTCCTTTGGGACGTCGAAATATCAAATGTTATTTTCGCAGGATTAGCTGTAAGTAACAAACCATAGCTTTCACACAGACGTATGGGCTTATGAATATTTTTTATTTAATCAAGGGCTATTACTATAGTTTGACAGACAGATATCCCAAATAAAACCCGAGGTGCACAATTTTGCATCCTGAATATTATTTCTATTATGTTTCATGACCCTAGGTCAAATACATTTTAAAATACCTACGACACAAACTTTTGTGCTCTTCGGTACATTTTTACTTAGTTCAGACCAATAAAACTGCTCTAACTAAAAGAAATCACAGTTACTCATTTTCCCATGCTATATAATATTCTTGTATTATTACATAATCCTAGGTCAAATGCTTTCTTAGTAGGCTTGTAGAATAGAAAGCATCTAAGGCAAAATAGTGTTAGCAATTAAACCAAATATGCTTATTCAAAACTAACAGATACTGTTTACGCTTCAAATTTACTCACGAAAACATATACTTGGATTCCGAATGTCGTTTAGTTTAATCTGTAGAACGCCCAAAACTTTTTTTTTAATTTGTTAAAAAAATGTCAACGGAGCCACTTAATGCAAACAAAATTATTTGAAAAACCCTGAACAATAAAAAAGGGTTTCAAACAACTGGGGCTATTGCAAGAAATTAAAGAAAACGGGTTATTGGAAAACAAATGAAAATTTTAAAGGTAATCAAAAAAAGGGTTGTTTGGTTTCAAGGAAATTTTTTTTTAATGTGGTTTTTTTAAATTCATAAACATTGGAAACCAAATTGAAAAACATTTGCATAGAATGAACCGGCAGCATATTAGACTCGGTTCGCTTAGTTCTGCTTAAGACGATCCCTAGGGGGGAGGGGTGTTGCACACCCTTACCTCTCAAAACAACCATCAACGGCTGCTTTTTTTTTTTTCTTGGTTTCCTTTCCCCTTGCTCCAAGGTTTCTTTGTACAGATTTTTTTTTTGGAAATTCACTTTTTTAATTTTCTGGCCCTTTTGTATAAAATTGCGCCCATTAAATTACTCTATAAAAAAAGTTTTTGCTAACCCGGGTACATTGATCGTGGAGATTTTGCATTTTCCATTATTTCATGAAAAAACCCCTCAATAAAACCGAGCCCTGAAAATCATTTTCTTTTTTTGGGGCTTCCGAAGGATATTTTTAAAAAAAAATTTTTAATTGTGTTGTTAATGACGGGTTTATGAAACTGCAAGGGGCCAAACAAGGGTAAAATTTATACTTTTATCTCCTATTTAAAATGTTTATTCACTATAAACAAGATAAAGCGAAGAAAAAAATTTGTTAAAAAATTTTTTTCCCAATCGTTCTAAGACAGTTTCCCGTAAAAATTAAATGCCCCTTTTTCCCGTGTGTAAAAAATTTGCAAAAAAATGAAGGTTTTGGGGGGTTTACATTTAAAAGTTAAAGTTAATTCCCCCTTTCCCCTTTTTTTTCCGAGTATTAGATAACAAACAAAATTGTCAAAATTTAACTATCCCCCTCCTTGTTTTTTTGTTTACTGTGGGCTGAAACCCACACGATATGCATTTGAAAAAATTAAAAAGGGCCCCCAATATATTTTTTTTAGCCCGTTTTAAAGTTCTTTACCGCCTTTGGGGCATTTTGTCACATTTACTGCTGGGGGAAAAAGGGACAACAAAACCGGCTTCTTTTCGTAATAATTAAAATGTTGTAAAAAAAACAATTTAATATGGATAAAAAGTACAAAATCGAAAACAAAGCACAAAATAAAGTTTACATTTTTAACCCTTCATTTTTAATTAGAGCTAAATGTATAAGTTCAAAAAGTGATTGGTATATTGATTACCATGTTAATATCTACCTAGAAAAATAAAAGAAAAATTTTCTTTTAAAAATAAACCCTTGTTTTTAAAGTTTTTTTTGGAACCCTTTATTTGATTTCGGGGTAAAATTTCATTTGAAACTGTTATAGTTAGAAATATTGAAAATTGTACATGGATTTTTAAATGAAAAACCGGTGGCGGGATTTTCGACACTTCTAAGGGAAGGGTTGCTGTTCACGGGGAACCGTACGCGTCGCCGCATCGTATGGTTATATTGTTCTGGTTACGTAAGTCATAGTTCATACAACCATTATTTTTTCCCAAAAAGGAAAATTTTTGGTCTTGTAAATTTCCACATCCGGGGAAAGACATGTTTTCCCTTATAAAAAAAACCATCTAAAAATCCCGTGTAGCTTCATAACTTTTAGGGGACTTAATGTTGAAATTTTTAAGGGGGCCAAGAGTCCTTTTAAAATCCCTATTTAAAAAAAGAGTTCCTTTGGGTGCAAATTACAGTGGGGTTAAAAAGGGGTATTGCAAAATTTTTTTAAAAACTCCAACCAAAAGTTTCTAAAACTAATTTTTCCCTATTGGTTAACTAGGTAAGGGGGAAACGCTTCCTAAAAATTTAAATTTCAAAATTAATCCTCATTTAAACCCCCTTTCGAAATTTCGTGAATGGGGGTGCTCTAACCCTGGGGTTTTAAATTTTTTTTTGATCTGTTTTTTGGGGTTTCCCTGAGATTATTTCAGTTTTTTAGGGTGTTAATTTAAAGCCGACATAATGAAAAATTTGTTGTTTTTAAAAAAGAAAATCGTGTGCTTTCCCTTACCTCCTCATGAAAAGGAGTTTAGGATTTTGGAAAAAAAATACAACTTTTTCCCTTTTTAACCACTTATACATTATTTTATTTTCTGTTTATCCTTATATTTTAAACTTTTCCATTGAAATACAAATTTTTTTAAGAAACTAACTTTTTTTGCGTAATACTTAAAAAAATTTTAATTTTCTTTTACTTGACGTTTTTATTTTACACTTTTGAGGAACATTTTTCATTTAATGTTACGGACCGTTGGTTATTTTTGGACTGCCCTATAGAAAAATACATCATTTTTTAAATTTAAATCAAAAGGGCCTAAAAAATCTCAAAAAAATTTTTTGTGATTCACCATTTACCTTTTTTTTCTACAAGGCAAAAAATAACGGGAATGAAAATATTAAAATATTCTCCCTTAGAAATTAAAAAATAAATATTAAAATTTCGTAAGAATAGTTTCCGTTGTGGGTAATTTCCCGGAAGGGGCTTTTGTCCTCATTGGCGGGTTCTGGTCCCGGGTAAAATTTTTCATGATCCGGGTTTTTGGGGATCGTACGTAATAATACTGTCCCCCAGTGTCCGAGAGCCCGGGGTTCCCGTAAATAAAAGGTTGTTTTTCGGCAAACTTGGAAAGTAAGGTTCAACACACAATGAAATGTTTTTAAATTTTTTCCACCCCAAAAAAAAGTAAATTTTTTCTTGAAAAATTTAATTTAAAATGTTTTATGATACTTTTTTTAAAAGGCAAAAAATCAAAAATAACAGATAAGTGTTATGTTACAAAAATTGTTTTTTGATTTTTACTTCCGAAATTGGTAAATGGGGGACTTCAAACATTAAGTAAAAAGGCTGCGACAGCACAAGCAGCGGTGGGGTTAAAACATCCAAATCAATAGAGTATATGGTTAGCGGGGGGGAATGTTTGCTTCAAGGCCCGCTCCCATGTCACAATCCCTAAAAAACGTTTTCAGTATTTTTTTAAAATTACAAGAAACATGTTTTCTGCAGTTGTTTAAGGGGTCATGAATTAATTTATTAAATGTTGATATAATTTTGAAAATTTTTTAGTTGTTTAGTTTTTTAAATAAAGGCTTAATATCCAGAGCACTGCAAATTTGGGTTATTTTTAATTAAGAAACAATTGTTTAATAGTTGTCTTCTTTTGAAAGGCCTTATCATTCTTGTCAAATGTTGCATTAGATCAATTGTCCTGCGCGGTTTTTCAAACTTTTTAATTTAAACTATTTATTTATGAAACCGCGCGGATTAAGAAAACAGTTTGGGAATTTCGGATGTTATCCGTAAAGTAGTGACTTGTATAAAATTTCCCCGGTTACATCTTTTTGGGAATGGATCGCCCCTATGGCAAACTGATGGGTTTAATTTTGTTGGGTGGGTCCCCTACATACTGGTGTAGGCCCGGGCCAGTACTCAAAAATAAATTGTATTACGACTACATTTTTTAATAGTGAAAGCAATTCATTTTGTCTTTTAAAAACTTTACTCAACGGGCAGACAGACAGACAGACAGATAAAAAAGAAAATTTTTTTAAAAAAAATTTTAATCCATTTTTTTTTGTTGTTGGTTTGTTTTTTAAAGTCTAATTCGCAAAAACTGGGAAGTAAAACTTGCAGAATTATAAAAAGTGAGATGTAATGTAAAATAAAATTAAGAGAAGTTTATTTGTGAAAGATCTCTCCCTCCCCTTCCCCTTTTTTTAACCTTCCCCCGGATATTAATTTTTAAAATAAGAGCAAACTATTTTTTTTTTTCTGGGCCCACAAAAAATAAAGGAAAATTTTGTTTTTCCCTTTGGCCCCAAAGGGTTTATGGGTGGTTGTCCCTTTACAGGGGGATTATCTGAAAAATTTTTATTAGGGGCTTTTACACGGTTTTTAAAAATTACGAACTTTTTTTTGAAGTTTCTGTTTTAAAAGATTTAAAATTCATTTTTATAATGTTTGTTTTTAAAATTTGGAAAAGTAAGTACTAAAATAACGCTGCACCCGGGTAAAATATGCTTTTTCAAGCAAAAATTTTTAAAAAAATCTAAAAATTTTTCAAAAGGCTTAAACTTAACTGCTTTGAAAATTTTGTAAAACCGCTGTTTACATCAACGAAAATGCGAGTTGTGGCCTAAGGGCCCGGGGTGGAAAAGGTTCGCTGTTTTTAAAATCACATGCCTAAAAAAGGGTTGACGGTTTGAGCCTCATGGGGGGTTTGAATTTTTCTGAGGGAAAGCCATCCTTTGGCTTACGGAAGATCGGGGGTTTTAAACCAAAGGTCCCGTGTAAAAAAATTTGATACAGGAGGGGCCGCGGGGGTTTTTCCACCTTTCCGTCATAAAAAGCTAAAAAACCTAAAAACCTAAAATTTGGTGTGGGTTTGCGCTTAAAAACTCAAAAAAAAAGGACCCCGCGATGTATGAGCTAGGAAAATCTGTAATTTTCTATGAAAAAACCCAAAAAAAATCATTTTTTACCACGATTTTTTAAAAAATTTTTTTTTTCTATCCTTTAATAGTAATTTTTTCTTTTCCGCGTATGCTTTATTATTTAAGGGGTATTGGACCCTTTTTGAAAATTTTTTAAAAAAAGGCTTTTGGCTTGGTATATTCTTAAGTTGCCCATTTTTCAAACTGTGTTGAAAATTTCAAAAATTTTTAACCGGCCGTTTTTTTTTTAAATTTTTGTAAATTTGGGGTTTTTTCCTCACGTCAAGAAGGAAAAAACCCCTTTGTGATGGCCACTATCAAAAAACATTTGCAGAAAATTCATTTCAGCTTTTAATTTTGATAAAAAAACGAAAAAACTTTTGGGTTTAAACAATTTTTTAAAACACAAAAAAAAACGGGAAAAAATTTCTTTTTTTTAAAGGGTCCCCAAAATAAACAGTTTTAATAAACAAAATTCAAAATTAAAACATTTGAAAATTTAAAGGGTTTCAAAATTCTGGGTCTTTTTTAAATTTTTGGAAACACTTCTTTCCCAAAAAAACCCTTTGGGGGGATAAGTAAAACCAAAAGGGTTTTCTTCCAAAATATGAAATCTAAAGAATGAAGGAAAAATAGAAAAATTTTTTCCGCAGGGAACTCAGTATTTTAAAAATGTCTAACTCAAACCCCCTCCTGTTTCAGGGTAAATTCACATTGAACTGAAAAAAATCGCTTATAAAATGAAAAGTTTCCACTTTTTTAAAATTTTAAATCCAAAATTATTCTTGAAAGAATTTAAAAACTTACTAAAAAAAATTGGAAAACAGGAAAAAAAAATTTTTGGTCCCAGGGGGGTTTGATCCAAAACCCCCAAAAAATTGAAGCCCAAATTTGGTTTTAATGGTAGGTTGAATAACTATTCAAAAAGGAGATCCCCTTTTAGGGGTCCAATCCCTTAAAGTTTGGAAAGATTTTTAAGGTATGGGGTTTAATGCACGGGGCGGTGAAAGGGGGCGCTTTGGTGCTTTTATTTTCCGTGAATTAAAATTTTGGCTTCTTCTAAAAAAAATTCCTTTCATACAAAATTCCCTCACGATACCTCATTTTTAATTCCCTCGAGTATCAAACAAAAAAAGACGGTGTGGGAGGGGTGAATTGGTAAAATTGAAATTCCAATGTTTCACTCTCCGATCCGAATGTAGTTTGGAAAACCCTTTCAAATTGTGTTTAAAATTACAGTTTTTCCCGTGTTGTTAGCGGGAAAAGCAAAAAAAAATTCTAAACCCCACATAAAAACCCCTTACAAATTTTTTTTTTCTCCTTCCCCGGGCCCTTATTTCTTATTAGACTTTACTTTTTGTTAATTGAAAAATATTTGAATGTGGCCCATATAAGAAAAAGTAAAAAATTCCTAAATTTGGGAAAATTATTTTTTTTGAAGTTTGTTGGGCTCAAATAAAAATTTCCCATATAGGAGTCATGGGATGTTTATGTTTAAATTTCAAAATAATTTTTTAAACTTTTTTCCCCGCGCTCTTTTCAAGTTTTTTCATTTTTACCCAATTTTTTTAAAGTAAGAATCAATAATAACTGCTGCACAGACAACAACTGTTGCCTACAGCGAATGTTTGGATCTCACGCAAGAAAGTACAACACGACCCAACCCCCCGGGAAAAATACAAATGTAAACCCAAAATTTGAAATGTTTAAAAAGGGAAAAAACTGTAAACTTACAGGGCTTTTTTAAAAAAAATTGCAAAACGTACTTGGTTTTTTGTAAAAGATGCGGTTAAATTTTTCCTGTCATTTGCAGAGTAAAGGGTTTCCCGGGTCACTGGAACCAAAAGCGCCCTTGCATTGTTTAGTGATCTTATTTTCGTCATCTAATTTCGTAGTTCAAAACCCATACCCGCGTGCAGAGGAAAGCAGCACCAAGTCCCCCAAACCGGATCCCGGAAACCCTTTTTGTAAAAAAACCATGCTGAAAGGGTAATAAAATTCATGTTTTAAAGGAAAATTAAGTTATTTTAAATCGGGTTTTTAAACTTTTTCGGTTTTTCTTGTATCGCATTCCAAATTTCTTTCCTTTAAAAAAATCCGAAACCCGCCCCCAGTTGGTCAGGTTCCTTGCTGTTTGCTAACGGGTTTCTCAAATTGAAAAAAGGGCTTTGAAAGCGAACGGGCAGGGGATCCTACCAATTTACGGGGATGCCCGGGCTTTTCGGGAGCCAGGGCTGGTAGAAAAACCCACTATGTTTTTTTTTCCCCATGGAAAGGTAAAATTTGGTTTTTGGGGCCGACATTCTTTTTCCCTTTGGAGAATTTCTTTTTTTTTTCCTTTTCATCCCCCAAAAGAATCCCTGTTATTTTACGTTTATGAATCTATGTAATAATTTTAACTAGTGAGAAAGCAACTTTTTTGCGTTTAAAGTTTCGATATAAAAATTGCGATATTAAGACCCCAAAAAGGAACTTTTTTTCTAAAAAGGGGGATGAAAACCCTTTTTAAAAACCACAGTACAAGTGGGTAAAAGCCGAAAATACTTCAGTTTCCCCCGGCGTTTTCGCTGCCAAACGAATTGTTTAAAAACCAGGAACAGTCCGCTATCCGGTTTAAAATGCCGGGGTTTTTAAACCCCGTAACACGGATTATTTATGTTTCTTTCCTTTGCTAAACTTTGCAAACCGCCCCCGTATGTGTGACTGGGGTATAACTAAAAATTTTTTTAGAACTTTGAGACTTGTTTCAAAGAAATTTTTAGGGGGAATTTTTACTTTTGAAAGGGTTTTAAATTTTTTCAAAAGGGTGCGATCTACAGGTAAGGGGGGGGGTCACGGTGTAAAAAACTCCAATTTTGGAATTTCTACAATTTGCCGATTTTACTTCCCATAGCTTTAGGGGCCGTATGTTCCCCTTTTTAAATGTTATGAAATTGTGCCCGGGTTTTTTTTTTTGCCCTCGATTTGTTTTTCATTTGTTTTAAAATTTTAAAAATTTTTTTTTTGTGTAAAAAGGGGGATTCTTTATTTAAAAAAAAAATTTAAAATGGACCCGTGCCTGGGGCACCCGACCCCCCCCCCGAATCAACCCCAAAAAATTTTTTAAACCCCGGGGCCAAAAAAAATTTTTTTCCCTTTTTTTAAGAAATGAAAAATATATGAAACAAAAAAAACTTTTTTTAAAACCAGTAAGTTAGTGTAAAGGCCCAATTTTTCTGCGTGGAGTGCAAAACAAAAAAAAAAAACAAACCCTTAAGCCAGGGCGAGAACGGGTGATGGCCCGTCACCTTTACGGTTTCCCCGGAAAGATGCACAGTATGTTTTCATGTAAGAGTATGAGGGAAAATTAAATTAAACGAATTTTTAACTTTTTTTGTTTTTGGGAAGTGGTTTAAATAAAAGATAAATTCCCATTCAGGGGGGGTTGCCTTAATTTATTACGTCCCGATTTAACAAAATGTATTTTAGGGGCGGGAACTTCGGGGTGGCTCCTACTACTGGGGCTCGCCATATTTTAAGTTTCCCCTCCGATTCGAGCGAATAAAACTAAAATTTTGTTTATAGCCCTTTTAGAAAAAACCCTTTAAAGTTTGGGCCTAAAACTTTAAAATCTCAAAAATATGGGCGTATCAAACAGCTGGTTTTTTTTAAACAAATTTAAAATATAAAAAAGAAAAACCCCAATAAAATTTAGGAATAATTTTAAAACGAAAAGTCGTTATTTGTCAGGGAATTGAAAAAAACCCCCCCCTTAAATAAAAATAGTTTCCGTTGTGGGAAATTTTCAAGAAGGGGTTTGTTCTCATTGGCTGTCACTCCCACCCTGACTTTATCAGATCGGGGTTGTTTTTAATGTACTTAAAAATTTATTGCACTAGTGCCCAAAGGGGTCAGTGTCCTGTAAATATTGTATTTTGGTCGGAAAACTGATAAAAACGTATACTACAATACACAAAAAAAATTTGTATTTAAAATTAAACGAAAAAATTTGTTTTATGAAAACAAAATTTAAAAATAAATTGATTACATAAATAAAATGAATTATGACACATGCACAAACCAAATTCAAAAATCTTATTAAAAACCCGCTCATTTAAAAAATTTTTCCACCCTTAATTTTCCCCCTCTTTATGTTTTAAAACAACATCGGTCACCTTTTTTTGGCCGGGTGCGCGCTCTTTTTCTCATAGCCCCCTGTCTGATCATGTCTCCAAACCCAAAATTTTCATGATTTTCCCGGTTTAGAACGCACTTAGCCCTTGAAATTTCGCCACATGAAAGTTCCCCGTCAACCTTGCAATGGCCTGATGGCTTTGGACGTATTTTTAAAGTGGCTTTTTTTAAAGCTTTTTGGATATTCGGGGTTTTTTAAAAGTTTTCCTTTTTTCTGTCGCAAATTTTTAAAGTGCGATGAATAATTTTGAAAAAAAGTTGAAATTTGTCCCCATTGCGGGAAAAAGTCTTTTGACGTGCACTTTGGATTTTAATGGGAAATTTGACAAATTTTTAAAACCCCCAAAGTGACTTCTCACTGCGTAAAAAAATTTTGTAATTGTTACGCATTTTTCACAGTCCAATGCGATTTTTTAAAAAATAAGGGCCTTTTGGTGGGGAACTTTTCAGTGAAGCTGATATACTTTTGCCTTCAGAATTACTTTTTTTATTAAAGGGTTTTAAAATTAAAAGTTTTAAAATTTGCAAAAGCGAATTTTTCAACGTTTTAAAGATAAAAATCAAAATTTTATCTAGCGCTTTACTTGTGGGGCAGCTTCTTTTTTACAATTTGGGAAAGAAAAAATTTTTCCCCTTTTAAAAAAAAATGATTTAAAGGGCCCCAAGGTAATTATTCCTACTTGCTGATTATAAAAAGCAAGAAATTTATTTAAATTTTCTATAGGGTCCCCTAAAGGCAGGGGAGATTTAATATTATATAATTTAAAATTTTTATTTTTGAGTGCTTTTTTCAAAATCTTACCCCCGTTTTTTAAAAAAAACTGCATTGGCATAGTGCAAGTGGCGTTTTAATTGGGACGAATATCCCGGGTTTCTAACTCTTACAACAAGGTATGTGTCAGTGAGGATAGTCCGGCCCCTAATGTTTTCATTCCCAGTTGTGGATAAAACACCCTTTTTTAAAAAAACCCAAATTTTAGGCTTTAAAACCGGTTTTCCCTTTTTTAAAAATAATCAGACCTTACTTTCATTACCGGTAACGCCATCCCTTTTTAAATAATTTTTTTTTTTATGGGTTTTTTTGGGGCGAGAAAGGTTCGGAAAGACGCACGGGACGACGCCGACAAACTAACCCCGACACTAGACGCGTTCTGTTATGGCCCGGGCCCTCACCTTTTTTTCCCGGGTTGGGCACAAAATTTTGCATTTGACGCGCGGCAATTGAAAGATGCCCCAATATGGGGCTGTTCCCAAAGCGAGAAGATGTCTAAAAAACATTTTTTCGGGGGGGACGATTGAGACAACATCGGGACCCTTTAAAAGCCGCGTCGTATTTCATTATCGTGGTCATGTTCTTTTTTGTTGCATTTTTTATGCCAAAAGCATAATTTAAACCCAAAACTTTTTCCAAAATTCAACAAGCTAAAAAAGCGCACGACAAAAATACACGATTTCACGGTAAAACGACCAAACCACAAGCCCTTTTAATTAAAAAAGGGGTAGGGGGTTTAAAATTTTCCCCCGCGGGCGAGAGCGTAATTTTAAACATAAAATAACTGTGGTTCTGTATCGTTAAAATACCAATAAAAAAATCGTTTTTTTTTGTTAAATGTTTTTTTTTAAATTTTAACCTTTTGTGAATTTTAAAAGGAAACCCTTTTTTTTTCAATAAACTGGAATTTGGGGTCTTATTTCAAAAGGCATTATTTTGCTTTCAATTCAAAACCCCTGGCAAATGGGTAATTGCTTTTGTTCTATTGTTTAAAAAAAGAATCGGGAGATAATTATTTTAAAAATGGGCGAAAACACCCCGTGTCATTTTTTTTATTTTACATTTTAATTTCAGGTTTAAAAAAAGATTTAAACTGCAATGTATCGTAATATTTATTATTTTTCATATTTCTTTCTTTTAATCTATTAAATTTTTATGAAATAGTTTTTAAAAGAAAAAAAAAAAAAAACCGCTTTAAAAAAATTTTTAAGGCCGTATTTGGGTTTTTTTGTTTTCAGTATTTGACCTTCAATCCCTAAAAACATAAAAAAGGATAAGAGTCATATTTCACTTTAAAATATTGTTTTGGGCTTGGGCAAGTCCCCAATGTGGAACATCCCTTTTAAACTGGGAAATAGGGGAAAATTTTTTATGATAAAAATTTTGTTTAAAATTTTTAATTGGCAAAAACACTTTTAAAAAAATTTTCCAAAATTAATATAAAAAGGTCCCAAAAATGAAATTCCCAAAAAGAAAATGGCTTACATAAAATTTAATTGGGGGCTTTAACCCGGAAAAAATCGAGAACCGAGGGTTTTTTTTCTGTCCACCATTACTAAGTGTGCTTTATAAATTAAATTTTGTACTGTTATACCAAAAACTTGTTTTTTGAAGTAAAAAAAATCGTGTTAAAACCCGTGTCTTTACACCCAAAATGAACTCGAAATTTCAACCAAGGGAATCTAAAAATAACAAACTTCCCTTTTTTTCGAATTTAAAAGAAAATGGGGAAGGGATTTTCTCGGGAAAACCAAAAAGCACCAAACCCGTCCCCGAGCCACCATTTACCCTAGTAGGGCCCCCAAACAAAAAAAAGGGTAATGGAAAAAAAATTTCAAAACCGGGTTTCTTCAAAAAAACCCAAAAAAGTTCATATTAAAATAAACTAAATTTTTTAAAAACTTTTTTAAAAATAATAAATAAAGTGCCCGCCTGGAATAAAAAAAACTTTTATTACACGTAAAGAAAATTTGTTTAAATCTAAAACAAACCCTTTTTTCTAAAAATTCATCTTCTTTACTCGAATATACGAGCTTTTGTACATGAATATACAAGCTTCTTTTTAAAGGTTTTCAAATCCCTTTTAAAGTTTTTCCCCCTTTAAAAAACAAATGTTTTTTCACGGGAAATAAAGTTCTTTATCGAAAAAAACCTCCCTTTCTAGAATTTTAAAAACTTTTATTACTCGGAACATGGTTTAAAGGCTTCTTTATAAAGGGTATAAAAACTTTTGTTCTTTATATACATTTAAAATATACGGTACTTTACCGAATATACCCGCTTCCTCCCCCAGGAAATTTTTACAAGCTTTTTTACATGAATATACAAGGGTTTTTTACAGAAAATTTTTAAACTTCCCTTTTACAAGGTTTTTTACAACTTTTTACAAGAATTTTTTGAAAAATACAAATTTTTTTTTGCAAAGAATTTTCAAATTTTTTTTACGAAAACAAGTTCTTTTTTTTGAATATTCAAGTAATTTACTGTAAATGCAAGGTAAAAATTTCGTACCTGTCCCTTTTAAAAAAAATTGGGTTTTGGGAAACCCTTTTGAGTGTTGACAAAATTTACAAAAACAAAATTTTGGGCCCGTGGAAATTATTGGGTGAAATTTTGGGTTTTGGGGGTTATCTTTTGGCCTAGGAAAAAAATGTAGCCCCCACTGCCAAACTGGGTCCCCCCCCCAAATGGGGAAAATGGTGGTGTTGTCTGTTTGTACA
The DNA here is from genome assembly GCF_021730395.1 of Mercenaria mercenaria. Classification (NCBI taxonomy): domain Eukaryota; kingdom Metazoa; phylum Mollusca; class Bivalvia; order Venerida; family Veneridae; genus Mercenaria; species Mercenaria mercenaria. The sequence continues at coordinate 14,985 of NW_026463577.1, forward strand.
GTTTTTTGGGGGCTGGAAGAACCCAACTGTAAAATATTCTGTGTTATTTTTGTAAAATTTTTGTGTTTACTGTTGTGTTGTGCCTGTTTACAGGTTAAAAGCCCAAAATTGAATTTTCCCATTTAAACCCTTTGGGAATTCTTCTTTCATTTTTTTTTTGGTTAGGGGTTTTGGGGATCGTCCTAAACCCTTTTTTCATAACTTTCTACTTTATTTTTGTTAGGGAATGAGTCACTTGGTCGTTTTTTTAAATTTTATTTCAAAAACAAATTTGGTTTAGGACCCCCACCCACCTCCCTTTCGTCTTGCTCGGGGCGGTTTTCAAATTTTGTCCCACTTTAAAACAACCTTTAAAATTGAAGGGAGAAATGGGAGCATTTTGTCAAATTTTTAACAAGATTTTAAAAAAAAGTTTTATATTTTAAATCAATGCTCTTTTTGTTACAAAATAGGAAACTATGAAATTGGCACTTTTGGGAAAACTAGACGAATTTAATTTTTTATTTGCCCTTGGTCACAATCTTTTTCCCAAAAATTACACAAGTCCCGACAAATAGCCAATTGGGGTTAATTTGAGGAAAATGATAACTTAAAATACATCAAAAATTTTTCTTTTTTTTCAAACCCCTTCTGTGTGAATGGATACCCCGATTTAACTTGCCCAGTCACCATAATTCTTTTCAACTTTATTGGAAAATGGGCTTTAATAAACCCCTTTATTCTCAATTTTTTTTAATTTACAAAGATAATTTTATTTTTTTTAAAATTTCGCGGAGGAGAACAAAAGTTTGTTCACGCAAAATACTGCCCCTGGGAGGGGGATTTATTTTAGGGCAATTTTCTGTTTTGTATTTTCGATTGTAAGGAAAAATAAAAAAAAACGTTTTCATACTTTCCATTATTATTGAGGGTTTTGTAGCTTTTTTATCAATAAATATGCACGGTTCTGCAGCGGAAATATTTTCACGACTTTTAAAAATCAATAAGGAGTGCTATTTTTCCCATGCAAAACAAAAAAATCTCTTTTTACATAGTTTTAAAAAACATAATACTATATAAAAATTATGAGCCTGGGTTTGTGCCTGAAAGAAATTGCATTCTGATGCAAAGGAAAAAGTTTGCAAAAACACAAACATAAAAATTACGTAACTTTTTTACAAAAAATATGGAAAAAAAAAAATTTCCCAAAGGGTTTCGGGAGTTATAAAAAAGAAAAATTAAAAAACGGGTATTGTTTTTATAAAATTTTTCGCCTATAATAAAAAAAATTTTTTCCCTTTTAAAATTTCATCCCTTTGTCAATTTAAAATTACCATGGGGAATTTCAAAAATTTTTTAACCCCAAAAAACCAAAAACCCAAATTTTTGGAAAAGTTTCCACCCCCCCGGACCCCAAATTTTTCCCTTTGGCCCGGGGCTTTTTTTGGGAAAGGGATTTTCCCCAAAAACTGTTAATGTTTGTCAATTTCTCTTCGGGAAAGGGTCCAAGTGGCCACATAACCTTTGGGCCGTTGGCCCCCGAAAAATATTTTTTAACTATTTTTTTTGGCTTAATTTTCCCCCCTTTCCCCCCCTCCCCTTTTTTCCCCCCCTTTGTTAGGTTTGAAGTCACTTGAGACATTTTAGGTCACGTGGGGGGTGGAAGATACCGGGGACTGGAAAAACAAAAGGGTTACCAAAATTGGAAAATTTTTTCTGCATTTTTAAAAACCTCCGGGGGTCAAACAAGGGAATTTCACCAAATTTACTTTTTTTGCACGATTTTACGGTCTTTTTTGGAATGTTTTAAAAAATCGTCTTGTCCGTAAGTATTACCTTTGGGACTCATGATTTTTCATACTTTTCCCCTAAAATTTTAAATTTCGGTGTTGGGAAACCCAAATTGCGATATAGCTATTGCATATATATTTTTTTAATCGACATAATGTCCCCATTTTCAATTTGCTTCCGAAAAAAAAGCGTTTACGCCCCTCTAGGGTCCCTGGGTTTAAGTCCCCAATTTTGACCCTTTTTTCATTCTTTCAAAATTTTTTCCTTTTAAACTTTACAGCCAAAAAAATTGTCACAAAATTTTGACCAAACTTTAAAATGAAATTTTTTTGATTAATTTTTGAAATTTGTACAAAAAACAAATTTACAAAAAAAACCAAAAAATTTTTTAAAATATGTTTACCAGAATAAAGTTTGAAAAAAATCAATATCGATTTCTTTTTTTTCATTGATAAAAAAAAGGGCAGAGGGGATTTCGAAAACCCCTGGTAACATTGGGGTGGGAAATCGGACATTTAAATAAAGTTACCGTGTCCTCAAGTAAAATTTTTAAGTTATTTTAGTAAAAACGATTTTTTCAGGAACAATTTTTGCGTTTAAAAGAACCCAAAACGCCCGAAAATTTTAAAGAGGGAAATTTTAGGGGGCAATTTCTTACAGACATTTCCCCCACAAATGAAGTTTTTTTCTGTCAAAGCATCCTTTTCAAACAATATTTTTCCACTTTTAAAAACGTAAATAAATGTTTCATTTGTTTTTAAATTTAAATTTTTTCTTTGCTCCTTTATTTAAAAATAGCCTTTAAACTATATTTTTTTTGGCAAACTCTTTTAAAAATTGAATTAAAATTTCGTCCTGCGTCAAAACCAAAATCCCTATATGCTAGCTTTAAAAATTTAAGAGCCACTTTTTAGGATCTTTCCCCTGCTCAATATTTGATGACAAAAAAATAGATAGATAGTCTTTGAGATAAAGAAATTCTATTTTCCCGTTTTCTCTGTTTTAACTAAAAAAAATAGTAACTCCGTCCTTTTTTTCTCTGAGAAACTTTCTTTAAACATTTTTCATTAATTTTTTTAAAACCTTTTATTTAATCTCCCTTTAAAGCTAAATTAAACTATTTATATTTAAAAGATTAATTGAAAGATGTGTCAAAAAGGTTTAATCAGGTCTAAGTCCCCGAAAATTTCGGAAATGAAAGGGGGTAACAAAAAACGTGGCTATTTTTATCGGAAAATTTGTTTGTTCAAAATGTTTTTAAAAAAGGGGAAATTTAACCTGTAAATTTTGTTTTTAAAAAGGGCTGTATTGGCAGGTTTGGATTTGAAACTGTGGGGAATTCGTGTTTAATCCACAATTTGGGGGTCCCCTTGGAAATTTTGTCGCTGTCGTTAAAACGGGCGTTTTAAAGCTCTTTAGTTATCCGCGGCTACCGAACCAAACAACAAAAAAAAACAAAAACGGGGTTAAAAAGTTATTTTTTTTTAAAATTTTTTTTCAATCCCAAAAGAAACGTAAAAATCCTGTATTTTTATTCAAGTTACTAATTTTTGGGAAAAAAAAATTTCGACGGCTTGAAGTTTTTTTCAGGTTTTACATACCCCCAAAACAAAGGCGAGGGTTTCCCTTTTTTCCCTTTGAAGCTTTCACTTTTACACCCGTTTGAAATTTTGGCATAATTTATCATTTAAAGAAGGGGAAAAAAACGAAGTATAGCACATTATTTCCCTTCCCATTTTGAAAATCTTTTTAAAAAGAACAGAAATTTAAAAAATTCTGCGTGTTTTTTAGAAAATTTGTTTTATTACCTTTTTTTTGGGTTTTTTTCCTCAAAAAAAAAGAAACACGATTTTTATAAAAAAAGTAATTTGGTCACATGCAAAAACTGAAAAAAAGTATTGAAAATTAACCTAAAATTTCTATAAGGCATCTATCAGAGAAATTTCCCTGGAAAATTTAAGCGAGGGGGAAAAGAAACTGCAAATGAAATGATATTTTATAACTGCCCAATCTGGTGGGAATTTTTTTCTATTTATAGTTTTTTGGGCGATTGGGAATTACCATTTTTTTATTAGTTTCTTTAATGAATAAAAACAAAGGCGCATTTAGGTAAGACAATTACCGCCCCTGGGAAAAAGTTCAATGTTAATTGTACCTGTCAAAGCTTTATGTAGTTTAAAATTTTTTTGTTTTCAGATTACACTTTTTAAACCCGGTTTAATTTTTGGGTTTCTATTTTAAATAATTTTTAAAGGGGCCCGAATTCCCTAAATTTTTTTTGCGGGTTTTTAGTTTATTTTTTTGAACCATTGGGGCCCAATAAAAATTTTTTTTCTTAAACCCGGTTTGCCCAAACTGGGAGTGGGGCCTTTTTCCTTCTATTTTCAAACAAGTTAAAGTCCCCGGGAATTTTTTAGGAAAACACCCACTTCATTCAAATTTAGGAAAGTTGCCGGGTCCTTTCACAAGAAAAATTTTGGGAGACAATAAATTTCCCCTGAATATACATGTAAATTAAAAAAACTTTCCCCTGCCCGTTTTTTAAACCCTTTCCCAATTAAAAGTATAAGAAAATTTTATTGTTTTGAATTTTAAAAATTGTTTTCTATTTTTAGCTGCAATACTGGAAAGGGTAATGGGGGGAAAGTTGGTGTTTTTTTCACCCCACTGACGTCAGGGGGGTGTTCCCTCTTTATCATTGTCATTTTTAAGTTGTTAACAACGAACAACCAAAATTGTATGTTGGGGGGTCCCTTAAAACCCGTTAGGGAAATGGAAAGCCGTCCTAGGACAGTCACCCAACTTGTTGCTGAACAAGAGTAATTGGATAACCCTTTCCCTCCTTAAAAAGGAAACATTTTTTTGTATTTAAATTGAAAAATTTAAAGTGTTATTATACTTTAATTCATACACCAGAATTTTAACATATGGGAAATTTTTAGAATCAATTTTTGCAATTAAATAATTTTAAATAAATTTATTTTTTACTTAAAATTTTTTTTGATTTATGATCTTTAAATGGCATGACTTTTTTGGAAAATTTAAAGTTTTTTTAAAATTTTTTAAATTCAATTTTTCAAAAAACCCGAAATAATTCCCAAAACCCGAAAATTTTTTTAAATTTGATATCATTTTTAAAGCCATTTTCAGTAGGGCATTAATTTCAAAAAAACGGGGTCTGTATTTATTCTGTGACTATTAACATTTTTGTTAAATTAAATTTGTTTCCCCAAAAAAAGAAACTCAAAACCTGACCAGTAAAAGAACCCCAAATCGGGGTTAGAAAGATCGTGCAGGGCTCACAAAATTACATTTTTGTTGATTTTCGTTTTCCAAATAAAAACACAAGGATATAGTTTAATTTTTTGATGGTTTTTAAAAGGTGGTGAAAACGGTCGATTTAAAATTTTTTTTCCAAAATTTATCATTTTTATTCAAATTTTAAACCGTTTTTTTTTGGGGTTTTAATTTTTTGATGCTGCCAAAAAAAAGGGAAAACAAAAAAAAATCTAGCATGTGGGCAATTTTTTTAAAAAAATTTGGCGAAATCTTTGGGTTCATTTTCAAAAGTTAAAAACTAAGAAAAAATTTATTGGAGGGTTTTTTTATTTTTCAGGCTATTTTTAAAAAACCTAGCGAAAAAGAAAAGGTAAATTCTTTATTCATTTTTTTTTGTTTTGTTGGGTTTTAACGGCGGGAAACCCACACATATGGTCATAAGGCTTTTTAGGGAAAATTGTTTTAACTTTTAAAAAAAGTAAAAAAATTTACAGGGTTTCCAAATAGTCAAAAAAATAAACGCGCAAAAAAAAGTGGGTTTTTTTATAACCAAAAATAGTCTCCTGGGAGAAAAAAAAATTTTTTCCCTTTTTCAACCGTATTTCATATAAATACACCCGTTCTTGGGTTGTTAAATATTGGTGTTAAATCTGAAACGAATAAAAAAAATATGCGAACGATTCTCGATTTATTTTAGCAAAAGTGACACCAGGAAAATAAACTGAAAAATATCGGTAAAACCAATGGATGCTCCCTAAAATATGATTATTGTATGTTAAAAGAACAATAGTGGAATTCACTGAGCACATATACTTGTAATGTACTAATGTTGAATAATCAAGGGTAAAAATCTCATTGAAAAATCATGCCACCGGAACATAAATGCGCACTTCCTCTTGAGGTTTCAATGATTTTCAGCCAGCTGTTGTTATATACGGAGGGTATGGCTCCGCAAGAGCTATAAAGGAATACGTGCGCCAAATACAGGGAGCTATATACGGAGAACATAGCTCCGCAAGAGTTATATAGCAGCACAATCTCAGAACCAACGCTACACATATTACTGAACGTAGAGTGCAGATCCTGACTATTCTGTTTCAGAAATTAATTTCGATAGTTTAAATGAATAAGTAATTACGTGGACTATGTTGTATAAAGAAACCGAGCTATAGGCGGAACAGAGCTACACGTTTTCCGTGTGTAGTTCGAAGTTTAGTCCGAGAGCTATATACGAAACATATAGCTCCGCAAGAGCTCTATATGAATACATGCTCCAAACACAGCTCCCAGAGAAGCTTTATCCGAAGGGAGCCATATAGGGTGTGACAAGGCGTCTCCCTACCACTTTCGCACTTAACCTGTATCTTCTGAACCCTATTACTTATTCAGTAACGTATTACGTTTTTAGACTTCCTTTCCAATACTTTAAAAAAATTATATATATAAGCAAAGACAACTCAATCACAAGGTCTTATTTTGTCTACTTGTCTTGATAGATCGCCACATATTGTACCAATATAAAGTATGAAGTGGAGAGAATTTCTGTAAGCGTTAGTTTTCAATTCAATCCACAGTAATATGTAAAACTGTGAAACTGTCATTTGCTTTGAGTGACTATATAGACAAGGCAGTCTGAAAGACAGCTAAATCCCCCGCCACTGCTATGGATAGGGAAAGGGTAAACCTTCGGCCTTAAGCTGTGACCTTGACCTTGAACTGGATGACTCATAAATTCTGCACAATGTATTGATGAGGTGATTATTTGACCCAAGTTTCATGAAAAACCATCAAGGGGTTTAGGAGATACAGAGCTCAAACCTTTGACCTTGAGTTGTGACCTTGACCTTGAGTTGACATGGCTGACTCATGAGTTCTTGATGAGGTGATCATTTGACCCAAGTTTGATAAAAATCCTTCAAGCGGTTTAGGAGATACAGAGTATACACAAAATAGAAGGCTCAAACCTTTGAACCTAGGTTGTGACCTTGACCTTGAGCCGACATGGCTGACTCATAAGTTATGTACATTGTTTTGATGAGGTGATCATTTGACCCAAGTTTTATCAAATTCCTTGGAGGGGTTTAAGAGATATAGAGCGGACACGAAATGGAAAGCTCAAACCTTTGACCGACCTTGAGTTGTGACCTTGACCTTGAGTAGGCATGGCTGACTTATAAGTTATGCACATTGTCTTGATGAGATGATCATTTGACCCAAGTTTTATAAAATTCCTTCGAGGGGTTTAGGAGATACAGAGCGGACACAAAATGGAAGGCTCAAACATTTGACCTTGAGTTGTGACCTTGACCTTGAGCTGACAAGGCTGACTTATGGGTTTTGCACATTGTCTTGATGAGGTGATCATTTGACCCAAGTTTCATGAAAAGCCTTCAATGGACTTAGGAGATATGGAGCGGACACGAAAGTGTTACGGGCAGACGGAAGGACGGAAGGACGGGCGGAGACCATTCCTATAACCCCAACCATTTGTGGCAGGGGATTAATAAATGAATACGTTTAAGCCAAGAAATATGATACAGAACTATACACCTGAAGAAATAGTCTGTCTTTTTCATACGTGTCATATACTGTACACGAAAGGGCTGAAATAAAAATGACGAAATAGCTTAGGCAAAATTAATTAACTATTACCTGTTGATGGAATTAATATCCATAATACTGTGAACAGCAATGCTGATGTTCCTGTTATCATTTGTGAATTCTGTTTGATTTCAAAAGTTGTCTTAAAATGACGCAATTAATGTTAAGTATAACTATAATTTTAAGAACGAAAGAACGATCCTTTAACGAGGTGTAATTTGAGACACAGCTTTTTAAAAAAGTTGATAACGCTGTTTTATAATAACTTCCTACAAATCAACTTAAAATTTGTCGCTACAAAAATGTTATTGTTTGTAGTTCTGTCAGCTGTTTGTTTTCTATTTGCGATATCATTGAGGTATATAATAACGAAAACATTTTCACAATTGACCGTCGGTCTAAACAAAATACAAAGTTAAAACATGGGTAATATCAACTTTGGAATAAAGCGGAAGATTTTATGACAATATAAAATAATTAAGTACAGTAAACGTTGAAGTGCGAAATCGTAAAGTTCGTGATTTACGCTGCAAGATTTCAAGATTCACTATTTCAAATTTTATAAAATTAAAAAAGAAAACGAATGTCTTGAAGAGTGAAATCGTGACTTTCACATTTTTATACAAAGTCTTCCAGATTTCAGGTGTTATCATGGTGGCTGATTTCTGCCATGTCGTGTTGGCATTTTGACTAGGCAAAACACGGCAACACGAAAACATGAAAACTCGACACAATTAACACGAAAACACGACGTTTAGAGGACGGCGACGCGACAAATTTATTTGTCGAGATCTCGTGTTGGCGGGTTTGAACATGTCATATTGGTGCCTATGCCATAACATCTCCCTTTATTGGTGTACTACCAGCAAAACGATTAAGATTAGTCTGCATATACAGTTATACTACAACCACCTCAATCCAATTGAGTATTTTTTATACTAGTTAACTACGAACACATAAATCGAACGATACGTTTTCATTTGCTGGTACACTACCAATATCCCAATCATACTATACGTCGGAGCGGTGGACTAATGATTTAGGTGTCGGCCGCTCAACGCAGGGGTCGTGGGTTCGAGCCCCACTTGGGTCACAACCATGATTTCTAATATGACAAGAGTACTGGGTCTTTCAGGAAACAGACACGAAAATGGTTCAAATAAGCTTGAAGCTTTCATCAAAGTTGAGCTAAAATAAATTAGAAAAAATCTAAACTATAATAATATGTCTCCTTTATATAGGTATACTACCAACATCTAAATAAAACTAAGTCTGTAGTTGTCATGCTTGATTCTATTCTATGCTTCCAAAAGATAATCTAATGAATTCTTTTTTGTAATCAACTTTTAATGAGAGCAGCTGATAGAGATTTGTTTCAACTGGATATTTGAAACAAAAACAGCTAGAACATTGGAAACGCTTTGACCAACATCGTGTGATGGCTAACAGTTCTTATCTTGCACAAGGCTGTAACTTTTGGTAAACGAACAAACTGTCTGTTTGGCTCGTAAAGAAAATGACTTACTGGATTCTGGTCGGCAGACTAAACCGCATGTCTACGCAAGTTATGGTATGATAGTATTAAATGCCTCCGCTACTATTTTCTATATAAAATTAACAACTTACAACATATTTTTATCAAGATTTCTAGCCTTTCACTTCCTGCGAGACTACCCTTGTCTTGAAGGTCTGTCTTTAGGCAATCAAAATATACCCAAAAAATATGGGGTTGACCATAATGCAGTGAAACCATGGTCACGTGACTGAGACACGTGATGAAAACGTTAATATTGCGTAGGTAGACATCAGGAAATACCTACTTTCACTTTCATTTTACAAGGCAGCTTCCAGTCAACTTTAGAAGCATATAACGTAGCTTAAAATCATCTGCGGACATTCCTTTTAACAATCAAGCATCAGTAAAGCTAATATCTGGCATGAAAATGGCCTTTACTAGGCGGGAAAATTGCACTATATATTGATATGGACTACATTCGAGTGGACCACGGAGGCATATCCGGCTAATTGCCCCCTTCATGCCTTATTGGCAAACTGAATGGCTGACAAGCTTAATGTCTAACTGACTAATTGGATGTTTAGAAAACTTTCTGACTAATCGGATGTCTAGTAAGCTGTATGACAAATTTGTCCTCGTACTGATTATCTTGATATCTGTTTAACTGTGTGACAAACGGGACGTTTTACTGATTAACCGGATATCTGGTTAACTGTCTGACAAACGGGACGTTTTACTGATTAACTGAAAATGTCCGCATATACCCTATAACTGAATGTCAGTCAATCGATTTTTTTACACTTCTATATAAAGAAGGATTTTGTAAACTTCGTATATAAAAATGATAGCTATTTATGTCGGGATAAACATAAGATTCTTTAAAAGATGCACTGGTGTTGCACTGTACTAAAATTTGATAGTATGACACATGAGTAAATTTTATCTTTTCTATTGATATCATACTGTCTCAAAGAGAGAGATAATATGAATGACGTTTATGAAAAAACAATTGTTTTAACTAGCTTGATCTGCTTAACTGCAAGAGCTGATTTAAGTACAATCGGTATGTAACTTGTTGACAGTTTTCAAGACGATGTTGATAAGAATATGATTTAGTTTATTGTTAACAAATTATTTTAGATATTGAAGTGTTCTTCGAGATACATTTTGCCTAGATTTCTACGGAAAGGATTTTGGTTTGGTGCATATAGAAAACTGCTCTAAAATGGATTCTAATAATGTTTATGCTTGCCTCTGTTAAAACACGCTTACGCTAGAATTTCGTCACATTAACGTGCGGTGACGTCAACGTTTTTGTTCCGACCAAGAAAGAGCGCTTCTATGGTAATACATCGTTCAAATAATTTCACTCGGGCTGCGCCCTCGTGAAATTATTACGCCCGACGTATAACCACCCATCGTGCATAAATTGTGTTAAAGCACTCTTTTGCTATAAATAATTTCTTAAGTAAAGCACTGCTAATGATAAATATTTCCCCAGTTTTTTGTATTAATGACAATGCAGATAACAAATCCTAAATATAGCATTTGTTCTCCTTAATCAGCCATCGATTTACTTTGATTATGGGATAAATAACTGATTTACGCTTGTCCGTATCGAATCAGGAAATAATGTTGTTTAAGGGCTTCTGAAATATATTACATGTAATTTGGATTATGCCATTATGCCATTTAAAAATATGCAATCACCAATTATAAAAAAAACATTTTAAAAAGTATCTCACTGTGAATTCGCTTAAAAAATTACCTGTGTATTGTATGACCTTGTATGGTTGCATACCTAGGCCTTACTCATAAGATTTAATTTGGTGTAATTATTATTTGATTTCTTTCGGATTTTATGTTTTGTGACAATTATTCGATGATATCTGAAAACAACTTCAAACTATGATTACTATGCGAGACAAATTTGCAGTAACACACACACCTAGGCAAAATGTCCTATTTAAAAGTTTTAAGGCTTGAAAAAAAATATATATCAACCTATTTTCCAAACTGTTTTACACTTTTCTTGTATTATAACGCAGTAATAGACTTTTGCCTTTTTAAACCACATGATGGAGGCAATTTTTGAAAATCACATGTTCAGAATTATAATAAAATAAGCAACCAAATAATAGGAAAATGAAATAAGTTGCAAAAAAACACAAGGACAACTGGTTGAATTTCAATGCTCGTATAAAATCAACTAATTATATAAATGAGTTTGCTATGTACTGTATATGGCATTGAATATTTGAGAGGCAAACAAAGAACGAAAATAAACTGACAGATTCTTCTAATATATCAAATTTCTGTGATATAATGCTAGAGGGATTGATATCTATAAAATGACTTGTTTTAACAAGTGAAAAGACACATCTATTTATTTATTTGGGTTTTACGGCGCACCAACACAGTATAGGTTACAAAATGTATATGGCGCCAAACAGGACTACAAATTTTTGTTCCACATCTCATTTACATCGAAATAAAAACATGAGGTATGGAATCAAAATTTGCATACCTGCAGGAATCACAGAGTTACTGCAAAACCAAGTGTTAAGACCCCATTAGTCGCCTCTTACGATCATGCAAGGGTAAGGCAGTGGTTCAAATTCTTTTCATACATAGGTCGTCCCAGAACCACATGGGGCTGAAAAGACACAAATTGCTGACCTCAGAAAGAAAGAAAGAAAGAGACTATAATTATCTCAATGTTTACCGTATGTGCATGGGATATTTGTGCAGTATATCCTGACTTATTAGCCGACAAACATATTTACAAGCTCGTAGCAGGTTGGGTTTTTAATATATTACATAGAACGCGACAAAGCTTAGCACGTGATGGTATTCCTTCCTTTATTTATTTGTTTTATTCACACATAATTATATACAACGAACGTTTCACCAACCTGAAACCAGTCTGGATTATTTAAAACAATGGTGCATGTAGTTTCCGCGTTTTCATGTACAAGTTCATCAGCTTTTTTATTTTCATCAGCAGACTTTTGCGCGGCTTTTGCATAAGTTTTTGCTTTTTCATCTGTTCCTGTATTTTCAGTTTCATTACTTTTTTTCATCATTTTCAGTGTCTTTTTCTATATTTTTATTTATGATTTTCGGGAATTTTTCCTCAGGTATACCGGTGATACGTATGTTGTTTATTCGACTGTACTGTTCGTGATTATTAAGTAACTCGTCGGTTTTGCACTCACTGTATATCATGTCATTTCTCAGTTTCACTTGTTCAGCTTTTAATGTGTCCATATTTTGTTGCATTTTTTCATATCTATCTTTAATTGCTCGATCTCTTTATCCTTATCAAAATTTTCTTTCTCTAAAATCTCTATACGTTTTATCACTGATTCCAGCAGCTCATCTTTCATTTGTTTGATGTTGTCTTTGATTAATGTTTTTAATGTTGCATCATTTTTTGTCATAACGTTCGTCAGTTTTTCATTTATTTCTTTCAACTGTTTGTATATATCTTTCATTGCATTGTCTTCTTGTTTCAATTCATTTTGATGTGTGTTTTGCTTCTTTTGTGGTTATTTTGTAGGTGTTGTATTCATGCTGGTGTCAGACTCACTCAAACTACTCAGTTCACTGTGGTTTCTTTTTCATATGGGAAAATTAGACCCATCGTGAAAATCACCACAAAAACCGATATACGTTTGACCAGGTAAATCGGCTGTCGAGACTGTTCGCTAGTTTTCGGCCTACTCCGTATTTCAGGCCGATGTCTAACCCTTCTTCGCCAAAGTACCGCTACATTAATACTTTTGATCATATGGATTTAGGGATATTGTTAAGTCTAATTTACAGTGATTGCAAAGATAGATTAGAAAACAGAAACTAAATGGCTGTTGGTGGTTTGATCAGAATACCATTTCTAACGGTATTCTCAACAAACACATTGTTTTTTAAAACCAAACAATGACTTTCCAAAAGTAATTTCTACTTTCTTACAATCAGATGGAAACTCGCTTTTATAATACTTTCTTTGATGTTTATGATTATGAAATAAGATTTTAAGTAGTTTTTTTATGTAATCAAATAACTGCACATTTATTATTATGTCGTGAGCGGTGTCCAACTATGCCAGCTCGAAGATCGAAATTCAACTTCATAACTTACTGAATTTTGATCCTAAGTACATCTGAAGATTGAAAAACGTCAAATTGCAAAATAGCTTTTAATTTCGGGCCAGCTCAATGATCGAAATTTATAATATTCCAAAAGCCAAATTTCGATCTCGTATTGAACGAGCAGCCTGTTCCAAGATTGATATTGAAATGAAAAAGTCAAATATCGAGCAAGCAATTAGTGTCGAGCCATCTCGAAAATCGTACTTCAAATTTTGAAAAGCTGAATTTCAGTACAATACTGAAACTGCGATCTGCTCAAGATTCAAAGATTAAAAATCGTGCAGGATCGGATATATCGAAATTTAAGATTTTATGCCCCCGACATCTACTGATGCGGGAGGCATATAGTGATTGTCCTGTCCGTCCGTTCGTTCGTCCGTCCGTCCATCCGTACGAGGTTAATCGAATGGGACCGTTTCGTCTAGCATCAATACCCCTTACTAGAATGACTTGATACTAATGCAGATGTAACCTGTGACCATTCCTCATCTTCAGACATCACCTGACCTCAGTTTGACCTTGACCTTGAACCTGACCTCGTTTTGGACTTAGGTTGCTTTGTATCGACAAGGATGCCACCGGGGGCATCAAGCGTTTATTTAACACAGCTCCTTGTTAAGATCAAATAGATTATTTTCTCGGTATTATATTTCAAGCTCTAATTTTCAAAGCAATCTAATTTAAAACTGGTATTGAATGTGAAACTATCTTTTAAACAGCCAGCTTCCTGGAAAACCAAGTACTGGTGTCATATGAGAAGTCATGGTCGTGACCCCTTTCACGGATGCTCGAACCCACGACCCCTGGTTGAGCGGCCGACACATTATTCACTGGACGACCGCTCCCCTCATAATATTTGAATTTCTGTCATCCTGCTGGACCTATTTCAATTCTGCCTCGAAATTCGACAAATTCTTTTTATTTTAATTTCGATTTCCTAGTCTGTGCGAAATTCAATGTAAGCGAAATTCAACATCATCCTTTCAAAATTTGAATTTTGATTTTCTACTTCTAACTTGCCCAAAATATGCCGCCTAAAATTTCAACGTTTCTTTTTTAAATTTTGAACCTTGATCCTCAAGCTGTTTAAAATTGACTATTGGCTGTAAACAAATCATATTATGGAGCGTCCACTAATTTATAAATCCGTACATGTGTGTTGTTAAACGGGTGAGAAGATATCAGTCTTTACCGTTAAGGAGCTTAAATTCCGTAAGAATTGATGGAAACATACGAGAATGTTCGAGTCTTTCCGACAAGGGAAAAAAACTTATACTCATCTGCAGAATGCTTAAAAAAGACCATTTTCTTCTTCACCTAGAAAACTGAAATTAGTATGAAACAATAGCTAAATGAATATAGATTACTAAGTCGTTTGCAAAGGTCTTTAAGCACACATAAGAATCTATTTATTCTTTGTTAAACAGAAGAAATTTCAGCAAATTATCCATATTTTACTATATTTCTAATTGTAGATAGACAGACATAAAGTATACGCAAAAAAGACCATTTTCTTTTAAATTCATTTTTAAAATAAAATGTTCATAAGAAAGACAATGCATTGAATATTATCACATCGTTTGCAAAGCTAAAATACCTGTAATACTTTTTCCATGAATTTAAATAAAGTTAAGGGCTCCTTCTTTGCGCTATATAAAATATTTTCACTCGTGTGAAAAATCGATGGGTCTAATTTTCCCATATGGATTTTCTGTTTTCACTATCTGCCATTTTAACAAGTTTCTACTTCAGTTTTTAATGACAAATATAGGCTCTGGTTATCAGATAACTAAAAATTCATGTATATAATCCAGTAGATCTACATGTATTTACCTGGTATAATCCACAGCTATTTATAGTCTACATATAGCCTTATAAATCCAATACATTTGACCACTGGTCACCCATCACTGATCTTTTCAAAATAGAAGTTTTTTTTACATGCTTTTATCCATGGTAAATACTTACGGACAATACCTATTCAAATGTCGGTATGTGCAATTTCGTGTTAATACATGCATTATAAACAAAAAATCAATAAAATATAAAATGACAGGTTAGGAATTTTGTTGAGTGTAGCCCAGTCCTGGAGTACGGCGGCGTCATTTTTGACAAAAATACAATTCCAAGAAAAGGAAATGCTTTAAACCGTATAGTACGAGGCAGCTAGGGTAGTTTCAGGTGCTGTCAAACTAGTTTCATGCCAGAAGCTTATGAACGACGTTGGATTGAAACCGGCAAAAGCATGATGTTATTTATACTAAAAGATGATGTATGATCTCACTCCATCCTACCTTACAGTATTGTGTCCACCCACTATTTCGATGATACATATATTCATTGAAATCAAGCTGTCTCTCAGGCAAACGCTTGAACGTCTCTCTACTTTGATTATTTCCTTCCATCAACGGTAAGATCCTGAAACGCTCTGTTTCTGCCTACTAGAATGTTTCCTTCAGTGTCAACTTTTAAAAGATAACCTTTTCTGATTAATAATAAATAGAAAAAGTGGAAACTCCACAGGTCGCTCAACACAACAAAAACGAAAATGTTGCAGGCTCGGTTTGATTGAGCCTGTTCATGGACGGTAAGTCAAGTCTATATCTTTAGCGGAAAGCAAAAGAAAAGGACAGTGGAAATTGAAAAAAAAAAACCCAGATACATCACCTCTCCTTCGAGCGATTGCAGCTCACTCGCCATGATCGTTCTCCAAAAATATTATTACATCACTCTCTCTGATCATGTTCACGGCCAGAAACAACATACCACTATTTCTTCTACGGTTATGGCAAGCCAATTGTCCATAATTACGTGAACCCCGGTTCACGGTCGAAAAACTAGGATTAACGATCGATAAACTAGGTTTTTCGAACGTAAAACTATGTTTTTCAAATACTAACCTACATTTTCCAGGTTTACGTCCCATAAACTAGGTTTCTCGATTGAACTATGAATTTCGATCGTTATCCTAAGTTTACGAGCGTGAACCTATATTTACGAGCGTAAACCTGGGTTCACGAGCGTGAACCATGATTTACGAACGTGAACCTATGTTAACGACCGTAAACTTGGGTTTATGACCGTGAACATGGGTTTACGACCGTAAATATAGGTTCACGCTCGTGAACATAGGATAACGACCGAAATTCATAGTTCAATCGAAAAACCTAGTTATCGAACGTAAACCTGGGTTCACGTTCGTAAACTATGGTTCACGCTCGTAAACCCAAGTTCACGGTCGAAAACATAGGTTCTCGCTCGAAAACATAGGTTCACATCCGTAAACTATAGTTCACGGCAAGCCAAGTATCCAATAATTACGTTCTTGGTCGAAAAACTAGGATTATCAAATATTAGCCTATATTTACGAGCGAAAACACAGGATAATGGTCGTAAACCATAGTTTACGTTCTTGAACCTATATTTACGTTCGATAAACTATGTTGCTCGATTGAACAATAAATTTCGGTCGTTATCCTAAGTTTACGAGCGTGAACCTAGGTTTACGGGCGTGAACCTGTGTTCACGAGCGTGAACCATGATTTACGAACGTGAACCTAGGTTTACGACCGAAAATCATAGTTTTGTTCGAGAAATCTAGTTTCACGCTCGTAAACATAGGTTTACGCCCGTAAACCTACGTTCACGCACGTAAATATAGGTTCATTTTCGTAAACTATGGTTTACGGTCACGGCCGTAAACCTAGATTCACGCTCGTATGTTTTCGGTCGAAAATATAGTTTAGCATTCGAAAAACCTGGTTTTACCTTCGAAAAACCTAGGATATCGATCGTCAATCCTAGTTTTCCGGCCGTGAACCTGGGATCACGTAATTTTTGGACAATTGGCGTGCCATATACGGTACATATTACGACAACCTTTTTTTCATTTCTTATAAATGAAGGTAGCAGTTTTTGTCTCTTTAAAACGGTTTGATTTTTTGACTAAGGCGAAAGAAATTTTCCACAACGAACGATTAAGCTATTCCCTAACGCTTTCTGTTTCTTGTCCATACTAAACCTATATCTACTGATCATTATTACATCTTCGGTACCTTTCTGAGTCTTCCTTTCAAATCATTCTAACCAAACAAGGCAACTCCATCACACAGTCTTACTTCAGCCAATTATTTTGTTAGATCGCCATATGTTGTACCAATATTAAGTATGCACTTTCACTTCAACTACTCTATAATATGAGCAAACTTGTTAAACTGTCATTTGCTGTGAGATACTGTATAGATGAATAAATACGTTTAATCCAAATAATGTGATACAGGCATATACGCCTGAAGAAACAGCATATACTGTATACGAAAGGAGCTGAAATAAAAATGACGAAATAACTTACTAGTAGGCAAAATTAATTAACTATTACCTGTTGATGGAATTAATATCCATAATACTGTGATCAGCAATGCTGATATTCCTCTTATCATTTTTGAATTATGTTTTGATTTCGAAAGCTGTCTAAAATTATGCAATTAGTGTTAAGTATAACTGCAATTTTAAGTGTTTGTTTTTAAATCATTGAAACGAAGGAACGATCCTTTAACGAGGTGTAATTTAAGACACAGCTTTTGTTAAAAAGTTGATAATTCTCAATTATAATACCTTCCTACAAATCAACTTAACATTTGTCGCTACAAAAATGTTATTGTTTGTAGGGCTATCAGTTTTTTCTATCTTCGATATCATTGAGGTATATAATGACGAAAACATCTTCACAATTGACCGTCGGTCCAAACAAAAAACAAAGTTAAAACATGGGTAATATCAACTTTGGCATAAAGCGGAAGATTTTATGACAATATAAAATAACTGAAGTACAGTAAACGTTGAAGTGCGAAATCGTAAAGTTCGTGATTTACGCTGCAAGATTTCAAAATTCACTATTTCAAATTTTATAAAATTAAAAAAAAACGAATGTCTTGTTATTGGGAGATTCAAGGTCAACTAATTGTCAAACAACAACACCCGACTGAAAGCAAGCCTGTCAGTATCTTCGTTTCAAATGAGCGTTTTAATTAAAACTGACATGCGAATAAAGATTGACATTCATATTCAATTTATGCAGTATGCTTTCACTCGGGATATTTCGTTGTTTCACATCCAGTCGACCACTAATTAAAGCAAGTCTGTTGTAAGTTTTATCACATTTATTCATAAAAATTTACAAAAATTTCACGACTGTATTTGCCTTCTCTATGGTTTGGATATACTGGACATGGTTCCCGCACTCGTCATGTTGACCCCACTAGCTCAACCAGTCACCGAACAAATTGTCTTTTAGGGCGACCTTTCAGCAATCCGTTAATGCCCCAAAAGGCTAAATTCAAAAACTGCCACAAAAGGCTAATTTAAATAATGCCCCAAAAGGCTAAATTCAAAAACTGCCCCAAAAGGCTAAATTCAAAAACTGCCCCAAAAGGCTAAATACAATAAATTGCCCCAAATCAGTTTAACTTTTTAATAAATCCGATAACTTCCCATTTGCCAGAAACATTGATGACTGATCCTGGGAATCAGTGACCAAGCCATACAAATGTCCATGACAAAAATTTTGCCCCAAAAGGGTAAATTCAGTAAATGCCCCAAAAGGCTAAGTTCAATAAATTGCCTGCCCCCAAACAGTGAAACGTTTTAATAAATCTGCAGAAATTTCCATTCGGCCATAAACATTGATGACTGATCCTGGGAATCAGTGACCAAGTCATACAAATGTCCCTGACCAAACATGCTAAAATACTATTTCACTTTCGCAGTCAAAGCGATTTGAATAATTAGAATAAAAAACCTAAGTATAGTAACTTCTGTTCGGATTTCGCTGTCTGCCATTAATTCAACACATAATGTCATTATATCTGGAAACCATGCCGTTAATGTCTGTTATCTCTGACAACGATGTCCATTTGTCTACTCCAAGAGGGGATCCTCCAACGAAATATCCGTAACTGCAAAACAAAATAACACAGCAGCACCAAACATAACACTCTAAATTCATACCTTAATATTCATACGTGGAAGTAAATTGATATAAATTCTGGGTGGGATGGGCGGGTGTTTGAAATATTTTTCAAAAAAATCTTGATCGTTCTTAAAACCGACCTTCTATCTTTTCTCGCAGTTGCAAAAGGAAGTAGCAAGGCGGTGTTCCCATAAATTCCACCCGGTCCAATGATCTCACAGAATTTAATCGAACTCCAATAACAAACGGTTATTCACTAAAGGAATAACCGCAATTATTGGGAGATTCAAGGTCAACTAATTGTCAAACAACAACACCCGACTGAAAGCAAGCCTGTCAGTATCTTCGTTTCAAATGAGCGTTTTAATTAAAACTGACATGCGAATAAAGATTGACATTCATATTCATTTTATGCAGTATGCTTTCACTCGGGATATTTCGTTGTTTCACATCCAGTCGACCACTAATTAAAGCAAGTCTGTTGTAAGTTTTATCACATTTATTCATAAAAATTTACAAAAATTTCACGACTGTATTTGCCTTCTCTATGGTTTGGATATACTGGACATGGTTCCCGCACTCGTCATTTTGACCCCACTAGGTCAACCAGTCACCGAACAAATTGTCTTTTAGGGCGACCTTTCAGCAATCCGTTAATGCCCCAAAAGGCTAAATTCAAAAACTGCCACAAAAGGCTAATTTAAATAATGCCCCAAAAGGCTAAATTCAAAAACTGCCCCAAAAGGCTAAATTCAATAAATTGCCCCAAATCAGTTTAACTTTTTAATAAATCCGATAACTTCCCATTTGCCAGAAACATTGATGACTGATCCTGGGAATCAGTGACCAAGCCATACAAATGTCCATGAAAAAAATTTTGCCCCAAAAGGGTAAATTCAGTAAATGCCCCAAAAGGCTAAGTTCAATAAATTGCCTGCCCCCAAACAGTGAAACGTTTTAATAAATCTGCTGAACTTTCCATTCGGCCATAACCATTGATGACTGATCCTGGGAATCAGTGACCAAGTCACACAAATGTCCCTGACCAAACATGCTAAAATACTATTTCACTTTCGCAGTCAAAGCGATTTGAATAATTAGAATAAAAAACCTAAGTATAGTAACTTCTGTTCGGATTTCGCTGTCTGCCAAATGGCAACATCGCTGATCCCAGATATATCTGGGAACAAGATGTTAGCCACCGCCAAAAGAGATAAACAAAAACACTTTTGGAACAGCGAATATCCACCAACAGATTGCTGGACGAGTACGAGAACCATCATAATCGCACGACGGCTTATTCAAAACAAAATGTTTTACCAGACATGAATGCTTGTAATGCAGAAGATAATTGTGCTAAAAATAAACAGTTGCCAAGAAAAGATAAATGTACGCCGTCTTCTGTATATAAAGCTCGAGTTACCTCCCTCAGGTCAGGATATTTAATATAACAACCCTTGTTTCTTATTACATTTTTAGCAGCATAGCTATTAATTCGTTTCCTAGCTTGCTCCATTGCATAATGATTGTCAGAATAGCGCCATGAGGAGCGAGGAAGTATCTCTGACCAAACAATTTTAGCTTGGAACCTGTCATCAATAAACTTAATTATCTCATCTATTTGATTGCAAATGTTTTTAAGTGCAATACGACCAAGGTCATTGCCCCCACAATGCAACAGAATAATATCTAGCACCTCTCCAACTTTCTGCAAGGTTTTCAATCTACCAATCACATCTAATAAAGATAGACCACCGTATCCTTGCCACCACAACTCGGCAGATTCCAAGTCCAGATTCAGCCCACCAGGCCGGTGTCTTGCAACAAGAAAGGCCCGCTTGATTATTGAGGATCCAACACACCAAATCTTTGTTGTACCTAGAACAACTTTGTTCAAATTACACTACGGAAAATTTATAACAATCTGACATTTTTCTAAATTTATAAATTTTATACACTTCC
Organism: Mercenaria mercenaria; assembly: GCF_021730395.1. NCBI lineage: Eukaryota > Metazoa > Mollusca > Bivalvia > Venerida > Veneridae > Mercenaria > Mercenaria mercenaria. The sequence continues at coordinate 36,232 of NW_026463577.1, forward strand.
TTTTGAATATATACACAGCTCGACATATTTATATTAAAATGGGAAGCGTGTAAACTGACTCTGGTTTAAGGTAGGCACGATAAGCCTCTGAGCGCCATCGGCCAGCTCGCTTAATTGTGTCAACAGGATAACCTGCCATAGCTGCAGCAGTTGCTGCCCCTATTCTAAATGAATGAGATGTAAATTTTCCGTAATCTACCTGTAAATTACCTACACATTTTTTCAATACAGATGTGAACTGATAGCGTGTAAGCGGTTTTCCATTCAAATGGCAGAAAAAGGGGCCACGTACTTTCGGACGTCGCTTTAAAAACTCAATGATGTTACTGACCGCACAAATCTTAGAGTATGTCCTTCTTATTTTCAGAACTGATCCTTTCCCATATTGGTCCGTTTTAGAATATCGAATAGCAATTGTTACATTACCTTCCTTTTCATTAACATTTACGTCAGATATTAAAAGAACATTGAAAGTGATACTGTATTTTTTGCAGCAAGTTCCCCTACTCTCAAGAAAGCAGCGAAAGCAAGGCAATACGCTGCTGAAAACAAATGACTTTCATATAAATTTGAGCACACTATAGGTATAACTGCCAAAATATTCTGCAATAAATGAGGTGTTATTGGTAACCTAGGTTCCCGATTCTTTCTGCTGAAAGATCTCTTAACACCTTCTAAAGTTTTTTCAATAATGTAATGCCTAGATATATCAAGAACATTTTTTATCTTACATTGAAATCCGATGGCACTGACGTACAAACGTGCCGTAGAGTGTGCCAAACCTTGTAACGACAACCAAGAAATAAACATAACTATTTGCTCTATAGTTGGCGGCCAAAAGTCTTGCAAACTATATAACCTCCTAAAGCGCTCAAAAGAGTTAAGGCCCGTACTGTAAGCATCATTTGTATTATCCGAAATTGAAGCATTTAATAATCGTGCAGCTTCAGATTGTAAATCATTGACCGAAAACGATCTGGTATCTGTTGAGGTTCCTGGTTCGCATCTGGCGCTAAATTCCGGAAACGGTCCCACTGCTTACGGGAAATAGAATCAGCAATTGAATTTAGGTGTGTGGAAATATGTAATGCCTTAAAAACTATTCCGTATTCCATAGCCAATAATACAAATTGACGCACCAGCTGCATGAGACGTTTGGACTTGGATGTCTGTTTATTAATAACCCCTTCTAACGCTTCATTATCTATTCTCAATAAAACTTTATTATATTGCAATTGTTTTCCCCACAAACTCAAAGCAAGAATAACCGGAACCATTTCTAAAAATGTGATATCAGCCATTATTTCCTCACACCACCAGCTTTTAGGCCATGCAAAAAACGACCACTCATTACTATAAAAACAACCACAACCGAGATGAGAAGAACCTGCGCTATCCGTAAATAACTGCAAACTACCACTGTCCAACCAGTCGGCTGCTGGTATGTATGTTATACCATGGAACTTCTCAAGAAATGTTAACCACATACTTAAATCCAGCTTAACTGAAACTGACATACGTGACCTGTAATGTGGCTTTTTTACACCTGTCATAACGTCATAACATCTTCTTAAAAACGCTCTACTTGAGCGAATAGCCTGGCTAAAAAAAGGACAACTTGCCAACCAATGACTGAAACTCTTTTAATGTAACCTTTTTCTGCAGAACATTAAATATAGATTCACGCAATTCTTCAACTTTATGCAAGGGAATCCTAACTATCATGCAAATTGAATCTAGTTCCAGTCCTAAAAATATCAACTTTGTACAAGGCCCTACTGATTTTTCTTCCGCAATAGGAACCCCAATGGCAGCACAAACTGACGAAAATGACGAAACAAGCTCTCTGCAATGATTTGTATTGCGAGCTCCCGCAAAAATGAAATCATCCAAATAGTGATCCATAGTATTTCTTTTTGCAAAGTACTGAACTAACCATTGTAAGAATGTTGAAAACTTTTCAAACAATGCACATGATATCTTGCAACCCATCGGTAAAAACTTATCGATATAAATATTTCCATCATTATCTTTTAAACCTAGTAAACAGAAATCATCCGGGGAAATAGGTAAAAGCCGAAATGCTGATTAATGTCACGCTTGGCTATTTACGAGTTTCTTCCCAACCGAAAAATCATATCTGCCACACTGTCAAATGATGTATAATTAACTGAGCTAATTTTATCATCAATACCATCATTTACACTTTTCCCTTCCGGGTAAGATAAGTGAGTTATAAGTCGCCAACCCCCGTCAGACTTGGGGATTAAGCCAACTGGTGAGATTTTTAGATTTTTAAAGGGTGAAACTCTAAATGGACCAGCAAATCTACCCATCGCAACTTCATTACATATCTTTTGTTTTAAAATTACTGAATTTAAACGTGCAGATTTCAGATTAATTGAGTCAACCGCAACCCTATTCCCTACAATACCAAGCCGGAAACCATTCAAAAAACCATCTTTTAATAATTCAGCATCCCTCCTATTTGAATATATTTCTAAATATGAAATCAACAAATCAACATTTATAGGAGATTTGCCCAAAGTTAAATCAAAATTTTCTGTTATAGTTTCTTGATCGGACATCTGTGAATGAGTGAGGCCCGGCCATACGCTGGCCCTGGGTAGCAGAGGCTCTGCCTGGCCGGGCTCCAGTAAATCCTTGACCTTGCACCCTATTAACAGAACACATGTTAGATGGATGAGAGCCGTTACAATTTAAGCAAGCTTGTCATTACGTGCATTGCATTTTTTGACACTGTCTATAATTAAAATCATAGCATTTCTTGAAACTAAAATTGCTCCTAGCACTGTTGTTGTCCCTTTGCATAGGCGGGGTAACCCACATACAACAACCAAAGCTCATAATCAATTCGAGCAAAAGAAATGCCAGTTGGGTCAGCCGCCAGTCGCATCCTAAACTGCTCGTCATAGGTTTTCCATCCTAAACCAGGATGACGTTTAGCCGCTAACCTAATAACGTTCATGTATTTTAAAATTTCTTGAGTTCTATGCGAATGAAACGCTAAGAAAATAGATGCGTAAACCAGAAATGCATCTGACCAAATTTCGATTGTATTGATCTTATTTTTCTTTACGGGCTTAACAAACAGCTGGCCTAAATGCCCCAAAAGTGTTCGCGTTTATTGCTCTCCTGGCTGCATTTCTAAAAGTGATCCTAAATCAAAATATTGGCCAGAAATTATTTTATTTTTAACACTTTCGGCGACATGAAACCCCAAATCAGCATGTATGCTTGAAACAGCGACCGGAACGCTACCCAACTGGCCATTATCATCAACGTTATAATTAACAAAATTTATACCGTTCATAACATCCCGTTCCATAGGCTGAGCCTGAGAGATGCTTGGTCTGTCAGCTTCTACCCTTGGTAGTGCTGGTGGCATGACCTGTGCAAGGCTTGGTCCAGTCAAATCTGACGCCGCCGGGGTCGTGCTTTCTTGCAACGTCATTGGTGTGGCATCACCTTCCGACGTCCCCTTTCTCCGGCGTTTCTCCGCCACAGCATCTGGCAAGCTTAAGATTGGCGTCTCAGCGGCTTTTTTCTGCTTCCTTTTCTCCCCATGATTATTTCAGTATGTAAAATTAAATAATATAATTAATTACAGGGTAAACTAATTGGTAAATTTTATCTATGTCTTGAAATTGTAAACAACAAATTTACACAGGCCCGTCTAACAGTCTTCAAATCCTAAATTATCCAATTAATTACAATACATCTCAATAAAAGACATCTATCAAAATTTGAACTAATATTTAAACGTTAAAATTCAGAAGTTTAGAGCTATCGGGTGAAGTTGTTTGAAATATTTTTCAAAAAAATCTTGATCGTTCTTAAAACCGACCTTCTATCTTTTCTCGCAGTTGCAAAAGGAAGTAGCAAGGCGGTGTTCCCATAAATTCCACCCGGTCCAATGATCTCACAGAATTTAATCGAACTCCAATAACAAACGGTTATTCACTAAAGGAATAACCGCAAAAGTGTGAAATCGTGACTTTCACATTTTTATACAAAGTCTTCCAGATTTCAGGTGTTATCATGGTGGCTGATTTCTGCCATGTCGTGTTGGCATTTTGACGAGGCGAAACACGGCAACACGAAAACACGAAAACATGAAAACTCAACACAATTAACACGAAAACACGACGTTTAGAGGACGCCGACGCGACAAATTTATTTGTCGAGTTCTCGTGTTGGCGGGTATGAACATGTCATATTGGTGCCTATGCCATAACATCTCCTTTTATTGGTGTACTACCAGCAAAACGATTAAACTTAATCTGCATATACAGTTATACTACCAACATCTCAGTCTAAATGAGTATTTTATGCTAGTTAACTACAAACATATAAACCGAACAATACGTTTTCATTTGTTGGTACACTACCAATACCCCAATCAAACTATACGCCGTAGCGGTGGTATAGTGGTTTAGGTGACGGCCGCTCAACGCAGGGGTTGTCGGTTCGAGCCCCACTTGGGTCACGACCATGACTTCTGATATGACAACAGTACTGGGTCTTCCAGGAAACAGACATGAGAATGGTTCAAATAAACTTAAAGCTTTCATCAAAGTCGAGCTAAAATAAATTACTATAAACTAAATTATACGTCTCCGTATATTGGTATACTACCAGCATCTCAATAAAACTAAGTCTGCAGTTGTCATGCTTGATTCTATTCTATGCTTCCAAAAGAAAATCTAATGAATTCTTTTTTGTAACCAACTTTTACCAATTAACACGATTTTATAATTAGAGCAGTTGATAGAGATTTGTTTCAATCGGAATTTTGTAGAAAACTAGAACGCTTTGACCAACATCGGGTCATGCCACACAGTTCTTATCTTGTACAGGCTGTAACTTTTGTTAAACGAACAAACTGTCTGTTTGGCTCGTAAAGCAAATGACTTACTGGATATCTGGTCGGTAGTCTGTAAACCGCATGTGTACGCAAATTATTGCCAAATTGAATGGCTGACAAACTGGATGTCTAGTACACTTTCTGACTAATTGGATGTCTAGTAAGCTGTATGACAAATTTGGCTTCTTAACTTGTTATCTGGTTAACTATCCGACAAACTGAACGTTTCACTGAATACCTGGATATTTAGTTTATTGTCTGACAAACTGGACGTTTTACTGATTAACTGGATATCTGGTTAACTGTCTGACAACTGGACGTCGTACTGATTAATTGGATATCTGGTTAACTGTCTGACAAACTGGATGTCGTACTGGTTAACGATATCTCTAATAAACTGTCTGACAAATTGGATGTCTTTGTTACTACCTGGTTGTATGATAAACTGTCTGCCCTAATAGGATGTCTAGTAACTTATCTATTCTAACACGACCAGCAAATAACCGACATACATGTAGAGCAAAATCTATCTCGTGTTATTCTGCAATAAACCACTCGCGTGCAATGACGCCATCCGATCAAGGTGCGCAACACGGTCGTAAAAAGTAGTTACCATTTTTTTCTAACACTGTTGATTCTAGTATGTCGTGTTAGAATCGAAATAATAAGTTCCCAAGTGTGATTTATCGTAGAATAACCCGAGTTTTTCATTCTTATGCGAAACAATATATCACTCAGGCCTACGGCCTTCGTGATATATTCTTACGCATAAGAACTCAAAACTCGGGTTAGTCTACGATAAAAAAACAAAGACAAATATCAAACAAGGAATGCCACGTACCAAAATCGCAGCCTCCCCAAAACGAAAACTACAGCACGCAGACGTGCACACCACAAACACACACACACATACACGCGCACACACACAAAGCCAACACACGAGGACAAAACGAACAAACAAAAGAACACAGTGGGGCACCGCCTTGAAACGGTCAGTGGCAAAAACACCACTGGGGAGCTTAAACCGGTTTATGGTGCGCACCCAACCTCACTCTTACCCCCGCCATGTTCCAAAGACACGGGACAGTGTAAATAAAAGTAATCCCCTCTAGGTGAATCTCTAACACACGTAATGGAAACAAAAAGGCATGGCATGTAAAACACAAAAATGCTCGTGTATAAATATATAAAAAGCAAACCTTTAGAACCAAAAACGAACCACGTTTGGGAACTTATTATTTCTTAAATAAACGGAATATCTTCCTTACAAATTAAGTGTCTTATTGACTAACTGATCTCAAGATTCTTGCTAAGTTATTAGACCCTGAACCGAAGGTTGATAATAACAATAGTAATAATAATGAAAATAATAAAAATAATAACAATAATAATAATAACGACTTTATTTGTGGTGGATAATGTTTGGCTGAGCCAATTTAGTGTATTGTCCACAAGACTGAAGTGAATTATAAGATGAAATGCAGTCTCTGATACAGGCGAAAACAAAAAAATATGAATATGGACATCAAAAGCCTTAAAACTGAAAACGAATCTTCACGTAATTCCCTTAAGTCAGTTGATATGTTCGATGAATTCGAGCAGTACAGAGGCAGGATGAGTGATAACAGTTCAGGCGAATGTGTTGATGCATTGCACATTTCCAGGAAGAGAGCTGGAACATAAACGAAGGAGAAACTATCGAGTTGCGAGAAAATTAATCTTACGTACAACGACGTTGACAAATGTCATTAGAAAGGTCACTACAAGGACTAAATAGAAACAATAAAGAAGAAAGGTCATATTGAAATTTTATAACTCCAAAGCACGTGACAGCATATACAGCGATAAAAAAAAATTTGGTGACGGCAAGAATGTGACGCGATTCCGATAGCTATTACATGAGGCCCTTCAGTTTTGTTTGAGCCAAACATTTGCAAACACTGGTTGTAAATCTTCGCAATATTGAAAGCAAAAGGGACACACGATATTGAAATAACCATTTATGATATGAATACAGCTCAGTACATAAAAGGGGGTCAATAACTAACATTTGCCATACACAAATTTTCGAAACGTCAATGACAACGTACAAGATAAGGTTGTTACCGACCGAACAATGTGCTAGTTCTTGACTTGATTATTGCTTAATTATGCCTCTTTGTGTAATAGAATTAGCGTAACTAATCATTGAATCGTCTTCATAGCAGAAGTAGCTAGCAGACAGTAGCCAACCATTTCAAATATAAGATAAGGTATGTACAAAATCTCACAAAATTACGCGAATTTCATTTTCCTTGATATTCTAATATTTTTCACAAAAAAGAGGAGTTTTTTTTAATAAGTCGAATCCTGTTTACTTCAAGTATTTGAACTATACGGCCTAACGACAAACATGGTGCGCCTCTGAAACAAACCATGGTTGAACTCGCCATAACACGAGACAACGATACTATCAAAAAACGGAATGAAATAAGAAATTTGACTGCATAAACTTTAAAAAATAAGAAATGTAGTAAATAATATAATATTACATTCAAAAGAAATACTTTTAAAAAAATTCATTATTCTCTTTGAATAAAATCAATTCTTCAAATCCGCGGTAGTACTGGAAATTTATGCGAAATTGATAGTTGGTATAGGAAAATCCTAGCAATAATGCAACTCTAGGTATTATCAGTATAGTCTCGCAATGATATTGGAATAAATTTAATCCTCTTTGATTAATCTTTAATTAAAATTCACGCTTTGTTTTGCATATGTGCAGGGTATGTTTATGTAAAATAGCATGTTTTAAGGGTTTAAATCATTACAGTTAAGGCCTAAAAAAATTCTTTGTTTCCGGTAACATGCTCAATATATTTAGGGTAGGTAGGTCGGATTTTTTTTTATCTTTTTAGCTCACCTTTAAGCACTTCTTGTGATCGCCCTGTGTCCGTCGTCCGTCGTCGTCCGTCGTCAATCGTCCGTCCGTCAGTCATCAGTCGTCCGTCGTCAACAATTTGACTGTTAACACTCTATAGGTCAAAATTTTGGCCCAATCTCAATGAAACTTGGCCAGAATGTTACCCTCAATAAAACCTTGGATGAATTGAATATTGGGTCATCTGGGATCAAAAACTAGGTCACTAGGTCAAATCAAAAGAAAAGCTTGTTAACACTCTAGAGGTCACAATTTTGGCCCAATCTTAATGAAACTTTGTCAGAATGTTACCCTCCATAAAATCTTAGAAGAATTTAATATTGGGTTATCTGGGATCAAAAACTAGGTCACCAGGTCAAATCAAAGGAAAAGCTAGTTAACACTCTAAAGGCCAAATGTATGACCATATCTTAATGAAATTTGGTTAGAATGTTAATCTTGATGATCTCAAGGTCCAGTTTGAATCTGGATTATGTAGAGTCAAAAATTAGGTCACCAGGTTAAATCAAAGGAAAAGCTAGTTAACATATTTATGACCATATCTTAATGAAATTTGGTCAGAATGTTAATATTGATGATTGCTAGGTCAGGTGAGCGATACAGTGCCTTCATTGCCCTCTTGTTTTATTAAGGGAGACTTTTCGGAAATCATTTGTGTGTCAAAAATGAATACAAATAAGGGGGTGATGCCTTTGGAGCATCAGGAAGTTGATTTCTAGCATCACTGACCATGTTTAGAGAATAAAAAGTGCAGTTTGGTATCAATTGTCAAAAAGTTGAAGGCCATAAAACATTTAGGGTCGTGCCAAAAATTTAGGGTAGGTCGGGATACCGGAAACAAACAATTTCTTTACACCTAAATAGCCATGTATGATAAATGATAAATCTCGAAGTACTTACATGAATACAAACTGGATACCATCCCGCACACTCACCAAAAGTCTAAACATTCTATTATTTTTTAATAAGGATTTTAATGTTTAAATAGATTAAGCAACTATCCTAATACATGTTATACATGGTAACATGATTGGAGGAACCCTTTTTCAACACAGCACAAAATATTATAATATAAGCCATAAAGGGAGGTAATCAGAACAAATGTATCCAATAATACTTTCAACTACATTTGTATATTAATCAATAATCAAACCCCAGGCAATTATTAGAGAAAACAATAATTAAAAAAGGAAAAAAAATAGAAATTTATATATCTTATGTTCATAACCAAAAAATGGCAGTCGCATTATAAACCAATGAGTCTTTAACGTCATTTCGGATATTAACAATACATAGCATCTGATTTGAGCACGGCATGGGGATTTCCCTCATATGATATATGGTAAGATGAAAAAAAATGTTCGCATATACCCTATAACTGAATGTCAGTCAAACGATTTATATACACTTCTATAAACAAGGATATCTTGTAAACTTCGTATATAAAAATTATAGCTATTTATGTCGGGATAAACATAAGATTCTTTAAAAGATGCACTGGTGTTGCACTGTACTTAAATTTGATATTATGACAAATGAGTAAATTTTATCTTTTCTATTGATTTCATATTGTCTCATTATGAGAGATAATATGAATGACGTTTATGAAAAAGCAATTGTTTTAACTAGCTTGATCTGCTAACTGCAACAGCTGATTTAAGTACAATCGGTATGTAACTTGTTGACAGTTTTCAAGACGATGTTGATAAGAATATGATTTAGTTTATTGTTAACAAATTATTTTAGATATTGAGGTGTTCTTCGAGATACATTTTTGCCTAGATTTCTATGGAATGGATTTTAGTTTGGTGGATATAGAGAACAGTTCTACAAAGGAGTAAAGCACTACTGACGATACATTTTCCTAGTTTTCAAATCTTTTAAAAATAAACAGTTATTTGCAAAATATACTTTATCATACCCAAATTGCAAAACCGATTCTTATTGTAGAATATCATATTCTATGTATTGAAGAGTTAAAAGAAACGATTTAATGTGTTAACCCTGTACATACATGGTAATGCAGATAGCAAATCCTAAATATAAATTTATGCATTTTCTTTTTGATTTACTTTATGGGATAAATAACTTATATACGTTTGTGCGTAGCGAATCAGGTAATAATGTATTGTTTAAGGTCTTCTGAAATATGTAATTTAGATAACCATCGCCAATTATAAAGCAAAAACATAATTATCTCACTGTGCATTGGTTTAATATTATTTGTATGTTGTATGACTTTGTATGGGGTCATACCTAGGCCTTAATCTTAAAATCTAATTATCTAATTTAGTGTAATTATTATTTGATTTCTTTTAAATCTTATGTTCTGTGACAATTATAAGATATATCTATGATATCTGAAAATAACCTAATAATTACAATGACAACTGGTGAATTTCAATGATCGTTAAACCAACTAATTATATCAATATGCTATACAAAAAATGCTTATGACAAACAGATTTTGCTATTTTTCGAAGAGTTTACTACATATTATAATGTATGTTTTATTGGTCTGTCACACTACACCGTAGAGCGTTAACGGACGCCCAATGTATAGAAAAATTGCGGCAGAAAGTAATCCGGTGACGAAAGACATCCTTCGCTGCTGCTCGGTGCTCTCGCGATCTATGTATAGGACACATAAAACGCGCAATGACCGCAAGATTAAAGCACATATAATAGGAAGAACAAGGTTCAATTAACGGATAACACCGTACTGTTAACGGACTTGTATCGCGTGAAACCTATGCGCAACGTATGAGAAACTGACAAAATGTTATTGTCAGTTATTGTCCGTTGAACATACGTTACATACGTTGCATGTCCGGTAGTAATCTGGCCGTAAATCAGGTCCACCGGACAAGAACGGATGCGAACGGACAAGCACAGAATAAGGAACGCACGAGTAACGAACAAAACGCACATCAGCGCATTGCCACCGTACATCTAACCTTGTCCGGTAGTGTTCGTCCTAAATTTTGAATATGCTAAAAACCTTCCACCAGATGGAACGAACATCCTCGGACAGGGAGCGCAGGCGTCGCATGAGAAACGGGAAAGAAACGCATGCAAACGGACACGAACGGATTGAAAAATTTGTTATACGTTGGACGTCCGTTAACGCTATACCGTGTATGTGACTGAGACTTAAGAAGCAAACGCAACATAAAATAAACTTACAGTTTCTTCAAATTGATATCTAACCTGTGATTGATACTAGTAGTATTAGAATTACCGAAGCGAGCTCAATCTGACCCCCCTGACCTATAACCCCTCGGTCCAAACTAACCAATGCCGGACAATTTAAAATACTTTAAAAACCACAGGTTTTAAACCCAATAAAAACCTCTGATTTAACTAAAGATGATTTAATTAAAGATGATTTAAAATGAAGAAAACATATATCTTTATTTAAAAAAAGTTTCCACTTAAAAACTTTAAACACTACACCGAGAGACAAAATGTAGAATAAGTTTGGCCTAATATAACATACAGGAAGTAAAATATAATGTGGTTGAATTTAGACCACATTTATTTTCTGTTTAAATAACTCTTTTACTTCCTTGTTTTGTAATCCTTCTACATAGATAAAACAACTGTTAAAGACATTAGAAATGACACAAAATGTACACAATACCAATAAATACATAATAATTATCCATGAAACAAGAAAATTTCAAACTAAAAATAACAAGACCGGGAAACCAAATGCTAAATATAACAACTAAAAATAACTTAGACCGGGAAACCAATGCTAAATATAACAAATATAAAAAGGTCAGGTTATTTACAAATCTATCCCTCTTTTTATTAAAAAACAAGTAATATCTCCCTTGATAATTGAAATTCCATACAAATTATTTTAATTAATATTGGAAGAATAAAATTACTTTAGGAGTTGTTATTATTTAGAAACAAAAGTAATTGAATAAATTATAACACATAAAAATAAAATTATGATAATTTCAAAACCATTAACACTATTATAATAAAGAATATACACTATATATAACCGGTTTTCAACTTTTATATCATTGAGTCGAGTTCTGTTATGTTTAGTTCCGGAAGTCAATCTGACGTTTCCTTGTCTGTTTAAAGGTAGCTTGCAGTATGGTTTGTGTACTGGATCGCCTTGTCTGTTAACGGTTACAGCCTGCTGTTATGACATTGACTGGTTGTGCACATAAAGAATTCTTCCGTCAATGTTGTAATAGCACTGAATTGCCTTACTTCGTTCTTGTCTCTAGTTTCGAAGGTTTCGGGAGGCAAGAACAATGGGGTTGAAGGTGATTCTGGCTGCAAACCGGGCAGGTTTGATGATTTAGGAAAAACCAGCTGTATGGTGAGCCTACAGATGAGGTCTCTTAGGAAAGACTAATGGTTCACCCCGGCGTCGGGTGTGCACGTAATAAATTCTACCTGGCGTCGGGGTTAAAATAAATGTACAGAACACGGCTTTTGCATTTTTTAACAACTATTAAACAAGTATTACAAGATTTAAGTACAAACAACTGAAATCACTCAACCGTTTGAGTATGCCATAGACATATACATGATTGAATTATTTATTATGTTTTACATTGTTTACTCTCAGTGTTTTATACAATAAATCATAAATGTTTATACCATTTTGTAACATTTTAATGAAAAATAAACAATAATAACCACAAAATGTGTTTGTTTTGTCTTGATATTGTATGTTATTAAGCTTTTAATTAAACCTTTAATCCAAAAGTCTGTTTCTATCATAGGATACAGGTTCATCCGATATGTAGAATCTGATGTAACTATTTTTTAAAAGCATAAATGTTAATTCTGTAAAGGCTGAATCGTCATAAGGATGAATATCAAACATTGTTCCTTGTTTTAGATAAATTTTAATTTTTTTCTTATACATAGATATTAACTTATCAGTGTCAAAGTCCTCAGCTGCCTCAGCTGTTATATTTACATTATCAAATATATCAAAAAATAAAACATCATCCTGAGGCCTAAATTCCGCCACTAAATATAAAATGTGATATTGGGCTTTTAGTCGGTTTTATACGGTTCACTTAAAGAGCTCACACCCTTTAATAAAAATTTAATATCTATTATATAAGTTCCGGTTTTTCTGACTATAAAACACACCACTCAAAAGCATATCTAGTACATCTATTTTATATTCTTGGTTTGTGTTTATAAAATCTTATAATCTACGAAGATTCCAGGTCTTATTTCAAATTATATTTAAATAGTTCAGATCGGCCATATTTTTATATGTTGAATGTATCCAGGCACCACGACGGTCAAAATACTTTTTCATTTGTATGTAATCAAAAGGATGATTATAATAGTATTCAAGAGAAAACACTTCATGTCTCACTTCCTCTACCCTTTTTTCATATTTTCCTGTCTTTCTTTTTAAGTTGAAGAATTAATTTCAGCTTAAATCATCAAGTCGTTTTGTTGTAGCAACTTCAGAAGCAGCTAAATTATCAACAAACGCCTTTTGTTCTAGCTAATTGTGTTTTCTTGTTTTAAGAAAACATTTTTTACTTTTGTAATTTCTTCAGCATTAGTGGTAATTTCTTCAACATTAGCGGTTATTGCTTTAGTATTAGCAGTAATTACTTGGGTATTAGCAGTGATTGATTCTCCTTGTTTATCTGATATTTTAACTACAGAGTCCAAATCATTTATTAATTTTTTTAATTGATTATTAATTATCTTAATTGCTTCAGTATTAGCAGTAATTAACTCTCCTTGTTTAACTGATTTTTCAACTACAAAGTCCAGTTCATTTATTATTTTTTTAATTTTATCATTAAATTCATTAATATCTTCTTGTAATTTTTTTGTAATATTACTTAATTCTGCATATTTTAAATTATGACGGTTGTCAACAATACTAATCCAATTTCGAATTTGTTTTTTAAAGTCATCTATTTTAGAATTAATTTCTTTTTTAAAGTCATCTAATGCTGTGTCATGATCATCACCTCTTTGTGAAGCTGCCTTTTCCAATTCAGCTTTATATTCTGCAAATTTATTTGAAAATGTGTCGAGTAAATCTTGATTCCCTTTTGCCATTTCAGTATTTAGTTTATTTATTTCTGTTCTAATTTCTAACTGATACATATTTTGTAACTTTTTCTCAGCTTCAATAATCTTATCTTTTAGTTCTTCATGTTTAATCATACTATCTTTTAATTCTTGAACTTGAGTGTATAAAATGTTTAAATTAACTCGAAATACTTCTTTTATATTGTCATCTGTCAAATCAGATTTCTCTTCAAGTTCTTTAATAGAATCAGTCATAGCTTTCATTTCTTCTTCAATTTTACCTTGTAATTGATTAATTAATAATGAATTCTTTTTAAAATCTTTTGTTAATTCTTCAATATTCTTTACTTCTTCTTCTAATGTCTGTTTTATAGATTTGATGTCTTCAAGATTATAATCATCTATTACACTTTGAACTTTTTTAAACATAAATCGTCTTGAAACTGCATCGTTGGGTTTATCTGGATTTCCTAGGTTGATTATTTCATTACCTCCCATATCTAATGCTCTATTCATTGTGTTATCAAGTTCCTTATTTCTGTGAAGATACGATTCCGTTTCCTTTTTAAGCTTTTTAAATTGCTTTTTAGTAGCATAATCACTTAAATCAATATCAAATTTAACTTTACTTATACTGTCAGGTTCACTTATTTGTTTTACATCATTAAAAACTCCCATTATATATTACCAGTAAAGTTTTTTCTTAAAAACTTCCTTGGTTTGTCAATATATAAGAAATCATATTTTTGATTTATTGCATTAGCAAAAGTATCACGATC
>NW_026463578.1:0-71692 GCF_021730395.1 Mercenaria mercenaria
TATATTTTGTTCAGTACAAATACTATTATTTTCCATTTTACCTGGACTTTCAAATAAAATATAATGTGAACAGTTAATTCGAATATCTTTTGGTGTTTTATAGTAAGACTGACTTAAATAAATAACACAACAGTTTTTGTGACGTCCTTGAATAAAGTATTTTGTTATTTCATTTTGAACTTTTTTATCTTCACATACAAAAATCATCAAATATTACTACTTTTTGTTTTTCTGATTCAAGATTCTCACAAGGTTCAATTTGGTTGGGATCAGCTGAATATTCAAGTATTTCATTTGGATCTACTTTAATTTTTTTTGCAATTGGTTTAAGTTGTTAATTAAATCTTGATATTTAGATTGTTCTAGGTTTTTAGCATATAAGTATAATTTATCATAATATATAAGAGGTTTTCGAAGTATATGCATTAATGTATTGTTTTTCCAGATCCAAAGATCCAATATTAACATTCTAAAACATGAATCTGGCATAAAAGGATAAAATTGTTTAAAGTTATTGGATTATCACTTTTTGTATCATAATTTGGAATTTCCATTTATATAATATTACATTATTTTACAATATCTACATTATCTACATTATTTTACATTATTTTACATTATCTTACATTATTATATAAATGCAATCAAAACTTAATGAAATGATAATAAGAAAAAAAATAGTTGGGCAAAAGATGAGAGATCTTAGAGAAGAAATAATGAGAGAAAAAATAAGAAAAGCTACAAATCGGGATATGTATACTGAAATTTATAAACCAATTACTGAAAAAATAGAAAGTCAAAAAGAACAATTATCAAGTCAGTTAAAAGCATTACCTGGAATAAAACAACAATTAGCGTTACTTCCAAAATGTTTTGCTGATAAGATATATGAAATAGAAAATCTAAAAAGGGTGGCAGAGTTAATGGAAGAATCACCACCTCCGAAACTACAACAACCATTACAACCATTACCACAGCCATTCCAAGAACCAATACGATTATTACCGCCGGAAGATACTATGGGTTTGGAAGAACTATTCCGAGAACCAACACGATTATTACCGCCGAAAGATCATATGG
This sequence comes from Mercenaria mercenaria, assembly GCF_021730395.1. Lineage (NCBI taxonomy): Eukaryota > Metazoa > Mollusca > Bivalvia > Venerida > Veneridae > Mercenaria > Mercenaria mercenaria. The sequence continues at coordinate 1,081 of NW_026463578.1, forward strand.
GTTTGGATGATGGAGATTATGAGTTTGAAGACACTGAAGAATTAGGAGCAAGACCGAAAGCAAAGGAAATACCTACAGTAGATTTAGATGCTTTTCTGGATAATGATGTTTTAGAAGGATATAAATATTACAAACCGTCTGAAATGTTTGACTTTTTTACTGCAGATGAATCTAATCCAGATAAAATAAGTAAAGACGATCTTAAAGCTACAATAGATAAGGTTACTGGAGATATTAGAAAATTAAATGGTTTAATAACTGGCAAATCAAATTCAAAAGATCCAAATAAACAAAAAGAAGCAAAAGAATTAAAACATGATCAAGATCAACTCATAAAGTACAAAGACCGGTTAAATCATATTCATGGTATGGCTTCTACATATGGACAAGATGGAAAAGGAATAAGATATCATAACCCATATAAAGTTTCACCAAATGGGCAATATGGTAATTTAATTATTAACTTAAATAAACTTTATGGTCAAAATAAATTAATTGCTAAGGATAGAATAACTGGAAAAGAAGTAATTAACACTAAAGTAGATGATGATTTAATTGATTTGATTAATAAAAGATATAACAATAATAAAAAACATTCAATTCATTCAAGAAAAATATTTAAAGAATTAACAGAAAAATCAGGATTACCTATCAATAAAAGATCTATGAAATTTAAAAAAGTAATTAGGGGACAAGGTTATGACATTTGTCCATGTAATCCAAAAGAATTGGTTAATGACTTGGAGTTAATTTGTGGTTCAATTAATGCTGGAAATAATAATGAAGAACTAAAAAATGAAGGTATTAGAATAATTGATGAACTATTAAAAATGAATTCACTATTACCAGAACAACATGAAAAGTTATATAAAAATTATTTTTCTTGAATTTACACTTTTATTAAAGTTTTAAAACTTTAGTTTTTAATTAAAAAGATATGTTTGATAATTATATAAATGGAACAAAAAATAGTATTAAGTTCTGAAACAGTTAAAGATGATAAAAATACTCCGAGTGATTTTACAATCAGATTTAGTCGTTCTTTAATTTTAGATAAAAATAAAACTTATGTTGTTGGTTTGGATAGTAATTAACACTATGACCTACTCTTGGCATAATATTAGTGATGAATATGACAATAAAAGAATTCGTTATCATAATGGTAAGGATTGGAAAGATATTATATTTACAAATGGTTCTTACAGTTACACAGATATTAATAATTATATTAGGGAAACATTAATAAGTAATGGTGATTATGAATTTGATAAATCAGAAATTGCTCCAATAAGTTTGGAATTTGATTTAAGTAGTTTTAAGATTTTGATTTCAATTACAGATAATTTTAAGTTGGATTTGAAATATCAAATTTTCATACATTGCTTGGATTTGAGAAAAAAAAAATAGACAAAACTGAATGGGGAACTAAAACACCAAATATAAACTAACTCTGTGGATACAATTATATTCATTGTGATTTTATTGATAATTCACTTGTTGATGGTAATTCAGTGACATTATTTATGCTTTAAGTACTGCAGATTTAACAAGAGCTTATCCATTTACAAAAGAACCACAAAGGGTTGGATATTCTGAAATTAATAAATATATTATAAATTCAATTAGAATATATATTACAGATGTATTTGGTAGAATAATTAATTTTAATGAGGTTGAAACAAGTTTTACACTAATTTTTAAAAGAAATTTAATTAAATTTTAGTTTTATATAATGTACAGAAAGTTTATGACAAAAAATAAAGGAATATTTATTTATGTTGATGCTCACACAGGAGAAGAAATCATACACGGGACAGGTATCTTTGACACTTTAACGAAATTGCTTTCAAGCGGAGTTGCATCTTCAATTAGCACAGCTGAAAAAAAGCTTTGGAAACAGCAGGAAAAGCAGCACTTGAAAGTGGAACAAAAAAGGTTGGAACAGAAGTTGGAAATTTAGCTGCAGCTAAAATTGTTGAAAAACTTAAAAAGAAACCTGCTCCAGCAGTTGGTAATTTAATTGCTAAGGAATTACAAGAAAAGAATAACAGTAAAAATAATAATAAAAATAATGATAATGAGGAGGATATTCATATGAGAATAAATAGAATATTGTCAGGATCTGGGACTTTAGCTCGTGCTGGAACTTCAGCTCAACAAAAACGTATTAACAGATTAATTTATAAAAAATAAAGTTTTAATTTTAATAAAAACTAAAATAAAAAATAAAATAATATATAATATATACATGTTTAGAACAAAAGAATATTGCGAAAGATACGAACTAACTCCTATTCAATTAGATACAGCTTTAATATCTGTCCTGGGAAATAATGTTAAGCAAACAAAAAAACGGATATCACTTTACAATTAATGATAGAAGCTCATATTTTGATTGGTTTAATGGTTATTTTGAAGTAAGTTTTAAAGTAAATAAGCTTGCTAATGGTAATAATTACGGTGATGGAGATCAAATTGCTCTAATTAATAATGCAGCTTCATTAATTGATCAGTTAGTGGTTAAACAAAATGGAAAAATTGTTTATGATTGTAATAATTTATACAAAGTAATAAATGTAAAGAGTTTGGTTGAACTATCTGAGGATTATGCAAAATCAACTGGAACAAATGAGTTTATTTATTTAGATACTGGCGCTGGCACTGAACTCAGAAAAACCGAAGCTGCATATAATAGTGGTTTTGCTATTAGAAAGGTATTAATCCAAGGTGGTAATGAGGTAAATGCTAAAATTCCATTAAATAATTATTCATTTTTTCAGGGTTTAGAAACTAATATTTTACCTCCAAGTCAAATTCAAATAACACTGCAGCTGACAGATGATGATGAATTAATTTTTAGAGCTAATGCTGCTGATCCAGGTAGGGTAATTGTAACAAAATTAATTCTATGGGTTCCACGTTTAATTTTAATGAATTTGGGTTTGATCTAATTACTACTGAAAGATTTAAAAAAGCAAGATGGTTCATACCTTAGGAAATGATGACGCAATCAACTGATACACAACAAAATAATATAACCTTTAGAATAACAGCTGTTTAAAAAAACCACAACAAGTATTTGTTTATTTTCAACGACCCGACAAAAGTCATTTTAAAGAAAATAATCCCCATTTATTTTGATACATTTAAAATTAATGCACAAAAGAAAAATTCCCCTTTTTAGCCCCCTTTTTCCCTCTTGAAGTTGGGAAAAGGGGTTTTTTTTCCAGAAAAAGAATACACAATTATCAAAAAATAAGATGGGTGTAATTAATTTTTTTTTATTTAAACCCAAAAAAACAAAACTACTGGAAGGGCCCGCCCAAATAGATCCCAAAATTTAATTTGTTTATTTGGTTTTTTTCATTTTAACCTTTTGGAATATAAAAAGGGAAATAACAAAATGACCCCTTTAACATATTACCCTTAACAGCTAAAAATTTAAAAAAACCCACCAGCAGTAATAAATTTTGTTTTTGAAATTTTATTATATGAGGGAAAAATTGAAATAAATACAAATTGGGAAATTTAAAATTGTTATTGTTTTTAAATTTTAAATTGTTATTGTTTAAAAAAAAAAAATATAAATTTAAAATAAATATAAAGTTTTATAAATTTAAACAAAAATTTTATTGAAATAAAGTTAAAAACCTTTTCGATGGCAAAAAAAAAAATTTAGCCCGAGCCCACAACCCAAAAAAACTCCATAAACCCAAAAATTTTTTTTTGATTAAAACCTGAAAAAATTACGTGGAAAAATTCCTTTACTAATTTAAAAAAAACACAAATTAAAACAAATTAAAAAAAACGTTTTCAAATAAGAAGGGGTTAGAAATTCAATTTCAAAAAGGGCCCAAAACCGTCAAGGTCAAAATGGGGGGATTTTTTTGGAGCTTTGGGGTTTGTTAGGGGAAAAACAATTCTTCCAATGGCAGCAAAAATAGCTCCAAAAATATTAGCCCCTCTAGGCATTGGCGCTTTGTCGGACTTGGCCATTTACTGGTGTTAGTAAAATACTTGGAAATGGTATGATTTCAGTAGCTAATGAAAGAGAAATATAAATATCACCATATCTTACACCTAATCAAAGAAAGCAATTAGTAGATCTGGAGTGATTAAATTAACACAAAAACAAAAACAAGACGGTGGCTTTTTAGGTATGTTGGCTGCTAGCCCTAGGAATACCTTTGATTACATCTTTGAAGTGGAAAAGGACTACAAAATTGATTCACAACGGAGACCTTACAGACAAATTTCCTATAGTAAAAAAAAAATAAAATTTATAAACAAACCTATTTCTAACTTTGAAATTGAACAATGGGAAAAACAATAAAAATTAAAAACTTTAGGGGTGTATTTGTAGAAATAATTTTTTAAAAAATTAAAAGAAAAGGTTGAATGTGGGAATTATAAATTTGGATGACTCTGTTGGTCCTGGAACACATTGGGTTTGTTTACCTTAATAATATATACTTCGATCCATTTGGATTTTCCTCCCCCAAAAAGAAGAAATTCCCAATATAACCAAATGTAAAATACAACAATGTTCAATATCAAGACAAACAAGTACACTTTGCGGATATTATTGTTTATTTTTCTTTAAAAAATGTTACAGATAAAGTACCGTTGAAATGATTTATTGATAAAATACTAAAAATTAAAAAATCAAAGAGTAAATGAACAAACTATTATAAATTATTTTAACTAATAAGGACATTTATTTAACTGAATAATTAAATAATGGGAATATTCAATAATATAAATGAAAAAGAAATAAAATAGAAAGATGGACGCGACACAAATTAAAAGAAAACCTCCATTGTTTTTAACATGTTATTACCCAAGATACTGAGGGTGGATTATTTAAAAGGGAAAAAACTGTAAATGCTAGTCCTGGTTTAGTTCAAAAAGGTAATAATGTAAGAATTAATTTTAATTGCATCTTAATTATTCTTGTTTGATGCAATTAAATTAGATAAAGGAGAAGCTAAATTACAACTAAAAAATAAAGAAAATGTAATTCTTAAAAGTTATCATGTAAAAAATAATAGAAAAAATAAAATCTATTTCTATTAATTATGAAAATGAATTAAAAATAAATGATGTTATTTTATATTAATTCTTTAAACGTTATTAATATTCATTAACAATTTATGGTTCTATAATTTAATAAAAATTTAAATTTTAATTTAAGAATAAGCTAAGTATAAATACCTTTAAATCAAGAATAATCTTTTATCATCATAACATGATAAAGATTTTTTTATTTATAACATAACTGGAAAAAATATGCTTATCAGAACGTATAATTTTAAAGGTGTGATTACTTTGGGGTTGAATAAAACAAAGTATCTTTTTTAATTTTTATGAACTATTTTTCTTAACAACAAGTTTTTTAATTCCTTTACATTTTTTAATGTTAATCTGAGCTTTATGCTCACATGAATTTTCTAATAAAATTGAATACATTTTACTTCTTAATCCGACAAATTCAACAATGGGAATGCGGCAGCTTCATTTTTAAAATTTTCCAATTACTTTTTTATTATTATCGAAATAAAATTTGAGTTGTTATCGTAATCACTATTATCAAATAAATCTTTGTCCTTATAAAAGTCTTTATAACGCATCTTTGGTTTTTATTTCATAACATAATGAATCAGTGTCATAAACAATAATTTACAATTCCCTCTCGTACTTTTCCTTAAAGCAATTATAATGAAAATCAACATTAAATATTTTGATAAATCTAGAATACACATTCCAACATAACAAGGTCTGTTTAATAACAAACTTTCTTTTATTCTATGAATACCAAAAAGGTTAGAGTTAAACATCGTTGAACTAACAAATGAAGGTGTGGCTATGTATTTTAATAAAATATTTTCACATGTGTTAATTTATATTTAACCCTCTTACGTAAATTCTCCATCGTCTTACCGAATACAGAGTTGTTCATTAACTTAAAAAAGTCCTTTTCAAATGAATTTTTTGCTTTAGAATCTTTTTTTAGTATTAAAAAAATATACTTTTTTAACCAAGGACTTTCGTCAAAAGTTAATATTTAGTTATTTTTGTTTACTTTTTAACCCTAATTGTGTATATAGTTCAAGATTTTTATAATGAACTACATAATTTTGTTTTTTTCATTAAAGTTGGAACTAATTTTTTTACATTACTTTTTCCTATTTCAAATTCTGTTTTAATATTTTTACTATAATCAGAAGCCATTGATCTGGTATTTTAATTTTTTTCAGGAGCTAAAGGATAATATTGTGGGTTTATGTAAAATTTTTTTGGATATTTTAAGATCACATTCAACTATAAAGTTAGTTTTACCTTTTGCAATTAAAATTTCTTAAATTGTTTTTCGGGTATAAATTTAAAGTTTCCAGAGGGGAAAGGTGACACATAGCCCAACCGTAAAGGTTATTGGCGTCAAGGTACATAATGTATTTGCTTCCTTCTTTTGAATTATAATCTTTCATATATTTATTGTTTGCTTTACTGTATCTGTTTGAAATATAACTTATTCCTCCTCTCAGTCCCTTTTCAATAAAAGATACATATCAATATCAGTTATTAAATCTAACTTAATTCCAGTCATTTTTAACATTGCATCCCAAGCTAACCCAGGACTACTAAAATAATGACAAGGATCTAATTTGTAGTACTCTAAACATAGTTTTTTTAAAATTTTCGAATACATCAGCTAAAAGTAATACGTCAGTTTTTAAAAAATAGATCAGTATTCTCCCATTGTTTTAATTTTAAATTTTTTCCAGATTTTTTAGCATGTTCATATTCGTTGTCAATATATTAGTTCATTTAAAATGAATAAAACTCTTCTTTAGAGGTAATTCTGTTTCTTTGAATTTTTTAAATGAATCCATGTAATCAAAATGGATAAACACCTTTTGTCTTTAATAATTCTATATTTTTATCAAATTCTTGAGATAAGTATTTAAAATTCTGGAATATTTTTACTAGGTTATCCAATGATTGAGACATAAATTGGGAAAGAATCAATAAAGACCAAGTCAGAAATCATAAATGCCATATATCTTTCCAAAATTTTAGGAATAACATTAATTTCTTTTTAAATTTTCCTATTTTTTGCATAATAAAATGACCGTCATAACCTCTTAAATTATGAAAATAACAGGAATTTTGTGTGTTAGTTTAAAATTATATTAAAATTCTGAGTGGGGCACTTCCTCTGAATTTTCCTGTTATATGACAATGATCCCGGACTGGCACTTCACCTTCTATATATTCTTTTTCACAGATAAAGACAAAACTTTTGTTTTTTAAATTCACTTTCATCTTTTTAGACATTCTTAGTTCTTTGTTAAAGTTAACACTAAAATTCTTTACAATATTCCTCTTCCTCAAGCATTTTTTCAATAAACTTATAAACTGCATTAGGACCTCTATAAATCTGGGTTGGTTTATATATTTATCGTCATAGCAACAAACAACTTTATAGCCGTAACCACAATCTATATGATTTTGATATGGTTCAGTAAATGAAGATTCAGTTGATGGTAAAACAGTTAAAACTTTTTTAGTTATTGATTCAAAATCACATAAATTACAAAAGGTACTGCTAAACCTTTATGATAATTTTTAAATTGTACTTTTCTTCCCTCTTTTGGCATTTTACGCCTTGGATACCATTTAAAAGCTAAACAATTGGAATATGTTCATTTAATATTCTTTCTTGAGTAAAAAAGTTGTAAGCAACTTTTCAAAAATATTTTTCTATGTTGGTCTTTGGTTTTGTTAGTCATTAATCTATTAAAGTCTTTTATCCAAACATAATGTTGGACTACAGTGGCTTTAACCCTCTTACAATCATCATCAGTTATTTTATCATTTATTTTATCATTAGTAATTAGCAACATGTCACAGTGTTCTTCGTATTGATATTTTGATATGTACAATGGATAAATACTATTTTCTTCATATCCAAATATATTAAATGATATTTCATTTAAAACTTCTATTTTAGGTATTTGATTTAATGTAACAGGAAATTTAATTCCAGTATAATCAAGATCGTTTATATGTTTTTTATAATTTGAAACTCTTTCAGAATTTTTTGTTACAGGAAATTTATAAGCTAAATGACACCATCTAAAACATTCGTTATCATCATTCTTTATATTTATTAATCCTTTCATTGAATTTTGTAATGGTTTTGGTAATTCTAAATAACTTGAAGCAGCCAATGGATTATACTTATATCTATTTATATAATGAGCATCAACTGACTCTATTCTCCAGCCACTTCCTTCAGAAATCCAATTACCAATTCTATTTATTATTTCATCAAAAGTTTGATGTAAAGTTTTTTTTATTTCATTTGTGTTAATAATTTCTAAAGCCTTTGATTGAAAATAAGCTGATTTATATATTGTATCAGTTTTATCCATTTTTGCAAAAGTTATTTTTAAAACAACGTTTATTTTTATACTTTAAAGTTTTAAGTTCAGATTTAAGTATTTCATAAGAGTCGTTTATAGTTAAATATAATTGATTCTTTGGATCTTGTCTATATGTAATTTTAATTTCAAATTTCTTATAATATTGTTTTTGTAGATCTCTCGATTTCCATCTATATATTATATTTAGAAAAAAAATCTTCAAGCAAAAAATAATTAAAAAAATAATTAAAAAAATAATTAAAAAAATAATAAAATAAATAAAGTTTTAAATTATCTTTAAGAAGAAATAAAATATTTAAACTTATATCTTTTTTCATTAACTTTTGATATTCCACATTTTTACTCGGTTTGTCCCTTCACAACACATTTTTATTAATCCAGCATTAAATACCAAATTCTTTAGATGCTTTGTAAGTGCTTCTATATATTTTTTCTTCATTAGTATCACAGTCGGTTACAATAACTTTTTTAGGATTGTTTCGATAATTATTTGGTCTGGACAATCACATAATCTTTCATCATTTTCTTCTTTCAGTTAATAGACAACCACAGTCCCATTCAAATAAAGTTCTTTTACGAAGATAAGGATCTATAACATTTTGTAATTTATCAATAACATGATTTTATATATCATCGCTAACTATTTGATCAAGTTTTGATTAATAACATTTCTTCTTTTAAGAACTTTCTTATATGAATTTTTGTCTGGATTCATTATTTCTCCTAAAGTGCTAGATAATTTTGACATAATCATTCTATCTACCTTTCTATTAACCATCTATATATAATATCTTATAGAAAAAAATCTTTAAAAAAACACACGTAAAATTTAATACAGCTCTTCTTCTTTTTTACTTTTATATCCGTTAAGTTTTAAATTCTTCATGTGCATTTCAAGAGGTGTTGAATAATTTTTTTCTTTCTGCATTTCTAATAGTATTGTAAAAATATCCTGAATAACTTTTTTCTCTTCTTCTTTATTACTTTTCCGATATGTGCTTTTGTTATAAGTTGTTTTATTTTGTGATGATGTGTTTTTAAAATAAATTTCTTGTCGTCAAGTTTTAGTCTGTTAGTAAATATGGTAATTACTGATGGAACAGCACCAGCAACTGCTACAAATATAGGAATAGCTGGAACAAGTGCTAATGCAGCTGAACAACCAAAGACACCTGCTGTAATATATAATCCGGTACTTACTCTCCCACAAAATTTATAACTTTTTCTGTAAGCAGCAGCTAGTTTAGTTAAGTGAATAATTAATTGATCTATTGTTTCTATTCCATTATTATTAGAAATTAGATTTTTATTGCTCATTTATATAATATATTTTCTAAATTAAATTTGTTCAAGATCGCTAAATGGTACCCAACTATTAAATTTTTCATTGTAACCTTCCATTTTACTAAAGCTTGTTTTTTCTTATAGTCTCGTCTAATAACTTTTTCTATTCTAAAACTTCTTGTGTAGTAGGTAAAAGTTCTTGTTCATAAAATGAACCTGAATTATTTCATCATTTAAATCTTTAATAGTGTATGTTCTGGATTTGTATTATTAATTTTATAAATTATAAATATTTCCTCTGTCCAGTTTGGTGTATATCCTTTTCAAAATGTCTTTAAGTTTGCTTAAGCGAACTCGATCACCAATTTTAAATTTTGCTTTGCTCTTTGGTACCTTTAAATCACCATATAAATTAAAGTAAACAGTACCTTTATTTAAGTTTTTACTAGCTTCAATTGGTGTCATTTTTATACTAGAATGTTTTGTTTTGTTATATTTATCAACCATATCCTGCAAATTATCTAAATAAGTATAAGTATTATTTGCTGTAAAATATTTCCACATTATTCTTTTTAAACTTCTATTAAATCTTTCTATTACTACAGCCTTTCCTTCATTAAATGTATGATACATATTAATTTTATTTTTATTCAAAAATGATTCAAACTTTTTATTATAAAATTCTTTTCCTTCATCTACCCATAAATTTTGTGGAATCCTTGCAGTCTTCGGGGACTTTTGTCCCTGAATTCTATCTTTTGGCTGAGCATGAAGCTCATCAGGAGCTGAAGCTCCAAAAATTATTTTTTCAAATGCTTCAGTAACAGATTCTCCAGTTTTATTCTTTAATGGAATAACCCAAGCATATTTACTAAATATATCAATAACGGTTAACAAGTATTTTACTCCTTTATTATATTTTGAAAAAGCTTGCATGTCAACTAAATCAGCTGACCAAGTATCATCAATATCATTAACTATCACTCTTCGTTTCCTAAATTTTCTTTTAATTGGTTTGTGTAATTCTTCTGCTAATTCATCGCTCCAATTTATTTCGGGGGTATACTCTACCCCCTTTTCCCGTTTTTTGATTTTTGTCCCAACCCAAGTTTGTATTTCGTTTTAATTATAGGTTTTACAACTAAATGTTTTGCAATCTTTTCTCCAAATGTTTTTGATTTAGTTTTATTTAAATTGGAAAGCATTTGTTTATCACATGTACCCTTTTTTACATCACTGTCATAGCAAAAATCATGGTCCATACATACTGCATCCAGTTCATTGACAGGGGGTCCATTATCTAGGGGATTTCCTGGCCCACAATAATTATATCCTGGAAGTGTTAAACCTTTCTTAGGTAATAAAGGTAACATTGCTTTGTGAATATCTAAATTACCCCCTGTACTTTTAACAAACTTTGATTTCATCTTTCCACAAGATGAACAGGTAGCTTTTATCATTTTTCTCCCATTTTTTGTTATAACATAATGGGGGTTTATATTATCAGTAAATCTTCTTTCTTTCAAACAATATATTTTATTTTGTAAACTCATCTATATCATATGTATTTAAAACTTTTAACTGGGTTTAAAACCTGTGGTTTTTAAAGTATTTTAAATTGGCCGGCATTGGTTAGTTTGGACCGAGGGGTTATAGGTCAGGGGGGTCAGATTGAGCTCGCTTCGGTAATTCTAATACTACTGATACTATACAGTGATTTGATTTGACAATTGAAAAGACATAAATTGCTGATCTCAGAAAAAGAGACTATAATCATCATCCCAATGCACGGGATATTTATGCAGGATAAATGAGATGACCTTATTGCCGACGAGCATATTTACAAGTGCGTAGCAAGTTTGGCATTTTGTTACAGTGCATGGTATCCAGCAAACTTTATTACGTGATGGTTATCCTTCATTTATTTAAAAAATAATATATAGAAAACCCGTGTTTAACGTTTGTAATACACGGGAAAAGGTTATACGTCCGCGGAATAATTGCAAGAGGGCGTAGCCCGAGTGAATACTTCTGGCGACGTATAATTGATTTTGATTGTATTAATTTCGGTAAAACACGATGTTGCTATACATTATTTCGATTCTAATATGCCCTTAATCTAAAACAGTAGATAAAATATAGCAGCGCTCTTTCTTGGGCGCAACAATACATTTACATCATCGCACGTTAACGTGACGTCATTTTAGCTTAAACGTGTTTTAACAGGACACAAGCATATTAGAATTATTTATACAACGAACGTTTCACAAACCAGAAACAAACTAGACTATTTAAACAATGGAGAAAGTAGCCAGTTATCATTCTCGGAATAGGTCTGCATGGTGTTAATAGACCTATGAGTCCCTAACGGTCTATAAACATCACGTAAAGTTATTCCTCGAACAATATTTGTTGTAATTGCTCATGTTATCAGATACATAAGTTTAGATCTAATATACCTTTAATTTTGTCATCTTATTCTTACTAATTATTTACTTCGATAGAGTTCTTTGTTTTTGAAATTTAAAAATTATGGTGCCATATTAATAAAAGAAATATTTTTAAGTATGTTGATGTTACGCTGAACATATACTTTAAGTATTATTTAAAACAGAACCTGCACTTCCCCGCTGATAACTTCGGACTTGAGAAAGTTTACATAATTAAGAAGGTTTGGTGAAAATTCGATTGTTGGAGTTTTGTAATCCGGCAACACTCTGCGGTTCTATATGTACTAGGGTTTCAATATAAATCAAGCATCTTTCAAAGCGATCATGTAAGTCGAAGCTTTGTTAGTTGCCTGCGTGAAAGAAATGGTTAATGTCACAAACCCCTGCTGGCTCGAAACCGTGCATTGTGTGTAGACACAGAAAGCTTTCATTTGCATGATTCCGATAAATCTTCCAATATTTGAAAAAAACGCATCTTAATCAAGTCAGCTAACATCTCATTGGTTTTCCTACACATAGGCCTACTACACATTTACCCAGTCGGAAGCTGCTTTGCAATATAATCATCTGACGTGCTGACATAAGTAGCGGCGTCGTAAAAACTCATGTGTAGAGGAAGAAAAGCTTTAATAACCCTGGCAATGTCTCCGGGCGGGTGATTCTTGTAAAGCCCGGTCATTAAAGAACTGTTAAATAATACCGATTATTTCTGTAATAAAAATAAAATCGTGCTTATTTAGGCAAGAATTATTTTGGTTTTCATGTAGATGTCATTTTAACAGACTCCTGTATGAGTCGTAAATAAATTAGCTGTAACTCAAGGGAAGTAACACAGACTGAATTGTTTATTCGGAATCGTTCGGTTACGACTGTATATTTTATATTTTTTAAGTGACTTCATAACATCATTCGGAGTCCTTTCGGTTCTTCGCATTTATTGATTGATCAGCTGGTGAAATAGACACAAAATTTATCGAGACTTATTGAAATTCATCTTGCACATTTAAAATGCCTGGCCGTGGTAAAGGCGTCCGCAGAAAGGAGAAGAATCCCACAACAGCAAAGAGGCAACGCATTGATTTACCGGATGCTCCGGATTCGGAGGAAAACACAGATATCTGGTTGTGCAGTGATTCTATTGTACATTGGGCTGGTGTCCATGCTGTGAGGACCGGCAAGCCAAATCTGAAACTTGATAAAAAAGCGAGGGGATAAGGGGAATGTCGTGGTCTTTATTTAAAATTGGCATTTCAAAAAAAACCTAGCATCTTTATGGTTCATCTGGGTGGCAATGGCATTGGCCGGTTTTCTTTATGTCAGATTTTCAATTTAATATCAAAAGATCTAAAGTATATGGCAGCAACTTTTCCTGAGTGTGTTAACATTTGGTGTGACATCTTGCCTAGGAGGAACTGGGGAACTGATCAAATTTAGACAAAGGCTGAAGGCAAACGGCGCCGTATAAACCATTTTGGCCACCAGAAGGTCCGTGCATTGTCCAAGGGAGACATTTGTCCGTGACATATTGTATGACAGAAATATTGCTAAATTATATACGGTCAGGGTATAGTTCAGGGAAAAAACTATTGTTCTTGTCTGTTCATATTGTAGGGCAGAAATACTGCTTAATAAATGTACGTGTATTGTGCACGGCAGAATTATTATTAAACTGTGGTATGTGTATTGTACACAGCAGAATTTTTGCTAGTCCATATTGTATGGCGGAAATATTATTCTTCATTGAATGGGTCTATTTTGGCACGACAGAAATATTGTTATAATCTTTCTAAATTATTGTATTGGTAAAGTGCACGGAAGAAGTATAGCTATTTTTGCATTTTAAGTTTACTTAAGGGTGCCTGAAATTTTGGTCCTCGGTTGTTAGAATTTTCATTACATTGTCTTGGTCTGAGTCATTTCGTGTGACATTATTCAGGCAAGACATTCAGTCAGAAAGATGTGGCCATAAATTATCCAAACTTGTTGTTTAAGGGACCTCACAGAAATTCTTGTTAATTAAACACAAAGTAATATACATATGCTTATGTGGATCAGTTTTGAATGTTTCACAGAATTTGAATTTATTATTTATTATTCAAGTCCTTAATAATGCATGCAGAGATAATAATGCATGGGTTGGAATGATCGTAATAAGGCATTCTAATTGTAGTAATGTAATACACATTTGGTATCAAACATACGCGAAAATGTAAAAAAACTATTATGTATAATTATTCATACATAATTAATGATGATAATCTAGTAATAATAATGATACTACTAATAATAATAATAACCAACGCTCTATATTAAGACAAAATATCGTATTAACACTAAGACCTTTAATAATAGCATTTATTGATAAAGTTGTTAAAGTAAAAGTATATACACAACATAGTAAACATAATATAGATAGCATTAGAACAACAAGATCAACAAACGTATTTAGACTGACTCATACATTCATGATTATATCACCAGTTTAAACTGCCCTTTATTTGCAAACAGCGGATGTTGAAACCATTAAATATACCACAATTAAAAACGATTTCAAGTGTTTTTGATGTATTTTGTTTCTGTAAAAAAGTCACCAGTTCTAAGACAGCCTTCAGATATTTACCAGTATTATACTGTAAAGGGTATTTTTTGTCAAATTCTTAGGTTCGAGAACCCCATATTGCTTGTGTGTTCAGCAACTCAACTTGTACTTTCAATAATCATTTCATTTATTGGCACATCGGCACATAACAACGCCTTTGACAATTTACAAAAACGGCCAAGACATAATAAGTATGTAAAAGTTTTTAAGTCTAGCATAACTAGCACTAAACATTTGCAATTATAAATAATACACTCAAGAAGTAGGACTATGTTCCAATGTTTTTGTTTACTGTATACCTTTGTATTAAAATGCAATGCAACATTTAAGAATTTTACATGTTTTGAAAACGAAACAAAAAAACTGTCACCTTGAAATCAAACGTTACTTGACTGCTATATTCTTTGAAAGCATTGAATTGATGACGTTCAAATCATGATGTATTCATTTTAAAGCAAATGTAACTGACTATATACGTTAGTATTTTCAATATCAAGATACAATTTCTTATCACTTATGATACTTCATTATAGGATGATGTGGTGTTAAACAAAGATAGATTTTCAGTGTTACTCACCCAAACACACAAAACGCGTTTCATATTACAATGAATACACAACAAATCGATTATTAGCTTCTCTTCAAGAAATATACACTCGTTCTTTCACGGATCAATAGTAAGCTAAAGTTGGGAAAAATTTCCCCTGCGGAATTCGTGCATATTTTTCTAAACAGATCTGATGATCTGATAATTCCTATTTGCAGAATAGCAACAGCAGTCAGAATAAAGGGAGTATTCCACAGACACTTGGGGTAAAGACCCCCTCTACCCCCTACCCTCAGCCCCTGCCAAGGGGTATCGTATATTTTGTAGCATTGATTAGGAGCAAAGGTGGTGAAAATGTTGTTGTTTAAACACGCTTAAAATTGTAAACAAAATCGTTTATGATCGTCACCTATGTGCAATATGTGTTAAAATATCACAAAATATTTGCTAGCCTTTGTGTTTCCTGACCCCAAGTGTATCAGGCATATTCTAGCCCTTGATGAGTGTAAGGTTGGCTGCACATAGCGTTTTTGCGTTAATTTTCTGATTTGTCATTCACATTTGCATAACCTTATTGTAACTGTAATGGCTCAATGAACTGAAGTCCAGTTGTTATTGTTGTTATGTTTTGTTTGAAATATCTTATCTTTAGTTGTTAAGTATGAGTTTTACTGACATATATAAATATTTGACAGAGATAACAACAAAAACAACAAAGTGAGTATAGTATTTCTGTCATGCAAAATTTTGACAATTTACTCTGATCAAGGTTAAAAGGACTATCAAGAACATTTATATAATCTTGGATGCCCTATAAAAGCCTAACAGCTGATTTTCTATGAGGTTCAGAAATATTGTACATGCTACATGTTATGACTAATGAGAAATCTGGACATCATCTTGATGAGGTGATCAACTGACCCAAGTTTCATGAAAATCCTAGTTGAACCCCTAGTTTAGGAGATACAGAGCTCAAACCTTTGACCTTGAGTTTTGACCTTGACCTTATGTTGACATGGTTGACTCATGAGTTCTTAATGAGGTGATCAATTGACCCAAGTTTGATGAAACTCCTTCAATGGGTTTAGGAGATGCTGAGTGGACACAAAATGGAAGGTTCAAACCTTTGACCCAAAGTTGTGACCTTGACCTTGAACCGGCAGGGCTGACTCATAAGTTCTACACATTGTCTTGATGCGTTAATCATTTGACCCAAATTTTATAAAATTCCGTAATATAGAGCGGGCATGAAATGGAAGGCTAAAACATTTGGACCTGAGTTGTGACCTTGACCTTGAGCTGACTCATGAGTTCTGCACATCGTCTTGGATAGGTGATCATTTGACCAAAGTTTTATAAATTCCTTCAAGGGGTTTAGGAGGTATAGAGCGGACACGAAATGGAAGGCTAAAACATTTGACCCCAAGTTGGGACCCTGACCTTGAGCCGACAAGGCTGACTCATAAGTTCTGCACATCGTCTTGATGAGGTGATCATTTGACCAAGTTTCAAGAAAATCCAAATTCAAAAAAGGAGGTTTAGGAGATATGGAGCGGACACGAAAGTGTTACGGACAGACGGAAGGACGGACGGAAGGACGGACGAAGACCATTTCTATAACCCCCACCACTCGTGGCGGGGGATTGATTAGGTAGCGTGTCATTAGTTTACTTTACTAAATATCACTTGGTAAAACATGCATGCCAATATATATGTGTAAATCAACATTTCTTTGGAAAAACTTTTTTCGGCTGTTAAGAGAACCGCCCTTCTAGACATGTCTACTGGTTGAGAGACTGTTGTTATCTTTGGTTTACTTGTCTCAAATAATTATGATTAGTTGCTCTATCAACGGAGAATCATAACTTTGTATGCGTGTTTTACTTATCAAGTTTATATAAGGGTAACTGTAACTAAATATGTTATCATATTTGTGTTTCAACGTTACATTTCAATATTCACTGTTTATTTCAGTTGTTAAACCACGTATTGCAAGCATATATTCGTCTACGTTCTCTCAACCTGTTGATGTCCATCATGTACATGTTTACTGATTTCTACCGTCTTCCAAAACCTCGTACTAATTAATACTTTCAATTTCACATTCCTCGGAATGACCCGACCTGTAATTGAGACAACTGTACAGAATTAGGTACACATAAGTGTCTTTTGGAATTTACCAAACATGTTTATAACAGTAGCTGGAGTCGATCGAAGAAATGATATTTGAAAATTTAACAAAGACATCAAATAATAGTAAATAACATTATCCATAGACAAGGACACATGCTATTTGTAATTATATTAGAATATCAAACAGGTTAATAGACTACGTCATGGAACAATAGACACTCAAAAATCAATAGCTATTTGAGTTTGAATAAGACACGAAATAAAAATCGGCAAATTGCATTTTCTCCGTATGTAATTTTAGCGTTTTCCGATCGTTATGGAATGTAATGTTAACTTTGAGCTACATTTTCGAAATGATGTCAAAAATGTTAAATTTCTAGGCTTTGATAATGATTAATGAAACTGATTATATGAACATACATTTTACAGACATCTGGTTGTCTGAAATATGAACATTGTATTTCCTAACCTCTAAGTCTACAAGAATCATTATGTTATCAAAAGAGAAGTATACGTGCCTGTTGTTTGGCTCTGCATCTTGTTTGTTATTGCTGTTCTTTCTTTCATTGCGTGAATCTGAAAGTTGACAATAACATTCAAGCTGTCAATTTGAAAATATGTTCAATTGTGAGCTTCAGTGGTTTGTAAACAAATATCGAGAAAACTGAAAGATTTAGATACAAATCGTAGAGCACCATGATGTATTGATGCAATCGGAAATCAAAGACAAGAAACTGAAAAACTCGTATTTTGTCACTATCCGTTTCAGGCCAATGCCTTTATTCATTTTGTCCTCATTCATTTCAGGTAAGATGATACCTACCTTTCAGCGTTCTTACTTTCTTTCTGGGTCTGCAAACACAAGCAATCAAAACACAAGCCATAACTATGACAATGGTAAGTGTGATTCCAAGTACCAGCCAAACCGTGGGGACGTTTTTACTGTCTTCGGCTTTAACTGAAAACGAAAACTTTGTACAGTTATATATTGATCATTTCGATTTACCTTATCTGAAGGACGACATAGAGCAAAAACATGTTTTTACAAAGGTATTATAGTCATGTTTGAATAAATGGATAATAAATTATGAATATATGTAATCATAATCTAGCCGATAAAGCGTTATGTGAAAATTGTGAGACTAGTCGCGATGTAGTTAAATTTTGAGGCGGACCTGTATGTGCTTAAACCTCAGCATACCTTTTTTCCGTGTCATTTTACATAGGCTTATAGTTGTACCCCACCTTTACTCCTTATATCTTACACCTGATTGTACTTGTGAGCATCGAATACATGTTGCACAGGACTGTATTTGTGTCATAGTTTCCTTTCCCTGATATTGTACATATTATTGTACTTGTCCCGTAGCTTTTATTGTCGCTTGTAGTTTGCACAGAAGTATATTTGTACTTCTTTGAGGGACGTTTGTGTGTAGTTAGACAAACAAACTGCATAAGCATACATTATAGCTATGCATTTCTAGTGCAACAGTCAAAGAAAAAAGCCGAAATTCCATGAAATTATCTTCGCTTACCGTTCAAAATATCATTATAGTTACTTTTTTTCCGGTTACTAGATTTCTGTGTATGAATAATGTCGCCATTATTATTGACACAGGAAAACTTGTACATTGAATAACGTGCCACTCTCAAGTAAATGTAACTATTGAATTTTCAAAATTAAACCTGAACAATGAAAACCTCGCAAATTAGGTTATTTTGCAGGCACAAATTTCAAATAAATCGTTGTAATAAGTATTTCTTCCAGAAATATTGTTTTATGTCGTTTATATCTTTCATAAAACTATCAGAACATGTTTGAGATTTGTCAGATATTTAACCATCATCTTGAAAAAAAAAAAACATTTGAAATTTCAAACAAGAGTGTCATGATGGCCCTAGATAGCTCATCTAAAAAAGGTAAGTTATGCTGTTTGCTTGAACAGTTTCAGATTGGTTGGTAGGTATGCAAGGAAAATGTCTGTGAAGTTATTTTAAAATAGTACGAATGTTTTTCGACAAATACTAAATGAATACAGGCGGGTAATGTATGTGAGAGGGGACAGATTGAGTAAGACCTTGGGGAAAAGAAATATACAGTTTAAACATTTCCATAACACTTTTAAACTTTTGTAATATGAATCATATTAGAAATAGATAATTACGTTTTCTCCAGAATTATTTGGACCTTACTCAAAACCTGACACAGAAACAAAGTGTACTATGCAGTTGTCTTTATTCAAGCATCGAGAAAATCAAACTTTAAGTAACATATTTGGTTGAAATATTTACCATCTGGATTATTCTGGTTCTCAAGTATGTTCACCGTAGCGGTAGCTGTATCAGAGGAACCATAATTATCTTCACATACAACCACTACTGTATACGTGTCTGCTACGTCATAATCAAATCCTGGTCCCTCTTTGCTCACTAACTCATAAACTGAAAGTGTGTTATAGATCTATTAGATTCATTCATATCTGACAAGTTCAAAGAAAAACTTAACATAATTCAGATATAGTTTTAAAATTGAAAATTAGTTAAAAGACACTTTTGTGAGATAGTTAATTCGAATTCTATTGATGATGTGGATGTGGTTTACAGACTTCGTAAGAAATTTTATCACGATAATTTTCCAGTTATAAAACGTTTTATTAAAGGATGTTAGACCCAACTGCCACGGCCACCCTTTTTACAGTTGGATGCCGCACTTCCCTCTTTGATTGTGTCTCAAGGAAATGGCAGAGGACTCTATGACAGGCAGTTTGGAATTACACCAGGACTTAGCCTTTTTGATATCTGTCTTCTGGTTTGATTCTTTGGGTCCTTGAGGTTGTTTCTCTGATCCTCTGTCTTCTGCAAAGGCACTGAGTACATGCATTATTGTTTATCAATGTTTGCTGTTACGTACGTCTGATTGGCATTTGCATTTTACATGTTATACCTTCTGTTTATATTGCGTGCGTTAAGAATTCGCCTGGTGGAGATTTTGTGTTGATTTTAACGGCGCACCGACACAATTATAGGTTATATGGCGACTTTCAAGCTTTAATGGTATTCAATGTACAAACCTTAGGTGCCCCTCCGTGCTCTATTTCATCTCGGTTGGGCATCAGGGAAAAACCATCAACCTTCTGTTAATCAGCTGGATTGCTTTCTAACATAACGCGTTCACTGCCACGAGTGAGGTTCAAACCCATATCGATGAGAGCTAGTGATTTTAAATCAGCGACCTTAACCACTCAGGCACGGAGGCCCACTAGCGAGGTGTGCTTTTATCTACATTTAAACGGTCTTGTGCATCTTGAACATACATGTGTGTGTCCGCTGGGCGAGGGGCGGAGGAAGGGGTCGGGGTTGGGTTGTGACTCTTCCATGGCGGTGACCGATTGTGTTCATTTAGTTGTATGTTTTCTCTTTATGCATTTCCTTTGTCTTTAGGCGTGTGTCTGTTTATGTGTGCTAAACTTGTGCGCATAATGTGGATTGTGCAGTAAATGTTGTGAGGCTCCTTTTTTATGTTTTCTACATAAGCCTTACCATGGCAGTGTATGCATGTTTTTTTACATAATGTAAAAATATCACGTAAAACAGATAAATAAGACAGCGAGGCAGATGAAATAAATAATGGAACACGGTGTTTTTTTTTCAAGTCGCTTATGTTTGCATTTTCTGCGTGTTTGGCATAAGTAATTTGATTTATTTATTGGCACTTTTTCCTCATGTTTTCTTTAAAGAGTTTCTCAAGAAAAAATGAACTAACCATTCGAACCATTGTCTGTTTCCACAGCGAAGAATATGTTGTTATTTGCTGGTACTGATGCGGCGTTGTCTACCTCACACATGACGCTGTCATTAGTGTTTTCATCAGACGTTGCTATGGTGACAAGTGTCACAGACGCTTGCTCGTCCTCATGAATATCAACATTAACACTTCCCATGTTGTCGATAGATATATCCTGAAACATGATACAGAAACTGAGATGTTTACATACCTCCAACATTTTGTTTGTTGTTTTATTATTAATGAAATCTTCAATGTTTACAACTTAGTGAAGTTTTGTGTGTTAATTATAGAAATGCATCAGGTCATGAATATTAATGACAGTAGTCCAGGAACAACCAATACAAAAGGTTTTATACGGATTTTTTCTGCCTGCTCATATTTACTTTTGAAATACAAGCCGAATTATTTACAGAATTTATATAGGTATATGACAAAAATAAATAAAACACGTTTACCACGTTTGTATGTTCATGAGCGGCAATGGATTGCTTATTTTATTTATTTTATTTATTGCTCTTTCAACAATGCAATAGTATGCAATCGTTCCATCAGTAAAATCATTTTAGACCACCGTACGTCTGATTGGTTTTACTTATACACAGTTCAAAATTAATCATAATGATTAAGCATAATTAATAATAACTAATGTTACTAAAACGTTCCACATGCAAAAATGGTAAATTTGATTTCAACAATTGATTTTTTTCTAGTTATTGCTCTTTCTACAGGGGTTGACTAGTGCCATTGATGATTTTATGTTTTAGACCGCCTCAAGTCTGACATTTTAGCTTAGATTATACATACGAAATTGGTAAATGTGACTTCAACAGTGAGAGTACAAGCTGCGATAGCACAAGCAGCTGTGTCGTTAACATTCGCAACTATAGAGAAAGTGGTTGAATTAGGAGAATTCCTTGCTTCCAAGGTCGCTGCAGATGTCACATTGCCTACAAAAAAAACAACTACACGATGGTTTCATTAATTACGTAACAAAATACTATCTACAGAATATGTTGCAACATGTCAATGAAGTTGTATATTAAATTTTGATATAAAATATTACAATATTTAGTATGTAAAGACTTGTAAGATTGCCTTAATATGCACAGACCCTACTAAATTAAGATTTTTATTTGCTACTTCTAAAACCTCCCCTTGCAAAAATAATTTGGGTACAAGCAACATTTATATTGTATACAAGACATTTTTGTTGCGTGATTGTTCTACCGAGATGTCTTCTTGAAGTCTACAATCCATTATAAACCTTTGCAATTAGAAATACATTTGTATTTAAAAGTGATATATACATAAAACACTACATGTAAATTGTTCTCACCAACGCTAGAGAAAGCAATAAAAGTATTATGAATTTCTCTAGACGATTCGTACATGAAATATCTGTTACAATCAAAGCTTATGACTTGCAACTTAAAACAGTTATTTACGATCAAAGTCTGTACAAGGAGAAACAATCCCCAAAATACTGACTTGATTTTTGACAAAGTTATGCCCATTTTTAATGTAGATTTTTTTTTGGTTGAAGTTTTTTATAAAGTAAATTATCTCTGTTACTATCAAAGTGTTTAATTTGAAACTTAAGGAGGTAGGATACCTTGTTACAAGGGTAAATTCAAATTAGTTGAACCGCAGCATGTTTTTGTATTTCCTGTAATATGAAGTTTTAACTGCTACAATCTCAATTTCGTTTGTCTCTGTCCCTTCAAGTTCAATTTTTATCCAGGTTTGAAGAACATGACCCTCCAAAGGTATTTCATATTGAAAGAAGAAGGAAAATACGGATATTTAACACTTTTCAGTGTATTTTAATTTCATTGATATCCGTAGAAGTCTGCATACTTGATAATTTTACTGGTATGCACGTTATCTTTCTAATATAAGCTTAAAATGTATATGTCGCGGGGCTCGTGTTTCCATGGTAACGCATTTTATCTCATTTTTAAACAATTATGTATAAAAATAGGGGTTTTCGACGGCTTCAGTGCCATTCTGTTAATGACCAACATGAAATATTCGGGTAATATTATTAGCAAAATACCAAGAACTTTACATGGTACCCTATTTTTCTTAAATTTTAAAGTAACCATGGCAACAGAGATGTTTAAAATAGCTTATATCTTGCTGTTTGTCGTAATTTCTTCTAAAAAAATATTGAATAAGATTATCTTTCTAGTTGATGTAGCTTTAAAACATATTATTTCTAAAGTAGGTTACATTTTCGTGTTATTTGCATTTATTCAAACAAATTTCACAGCTTAGAATACGTACAGCAGTACCCCTCGTCTGCCATTTTTCATGGAAAAATCGTTCAGCGTGCTGCTATTATTCTCATGGATACTGTTGAAATGAAAATAAAAAGCCGAAGCTGTGTTTCTTAGATAGACCAGTGTCAACGCTTTTGAATTTTACATTTAGATACATAGGTCACGGGCTTCGTTTCCATGGTAACATCAATTCAATTCAAGAAACCACAATTTTCTACTGAAATTTGAACAATTTTAGATCTTAGTTTTAGTATGTAAGTAACAAATTATCAATGGAACCTGAAAAATATGTATTACAAATCAAACTGCTAGACTTTTTATTTGAAAATGGCCGTAACAAGTAACCTTTCACCCAACTATATTCCAAATAACATTGCATACTGAAGAATTGGGCAAAAATCGATTCTATTATCTTTCCTTGTTTATTGAGATCAACGCTATACCTTGTTGTCTCCCTTGGACCGTCCAGCTAAATATCGATCACTATCGGATAATTTTTGCCATCATCCATTTTCTTACATTCCGCATAACATTTCAATATAACTACATAAAAGAAGCGAAATATTGATTATTATTCAGAGCAAAAGACTCATAAAAAATACTTCAGCAAATAATGGTTATTTGAAAATAGTTAAAATAAAGAAAATGTACAGAATTACGTACTTTCAAGATAAAAGCTATTAATTTTGCGCGGTAACTGACACGTAACGTCATGACGTCATTTTAAGGCAACACTGTTTTGAAGCGTTTCTGCGGCAATTTATTCATTATTTCTGCATTATTAAACCATAAAGCATCAGATCGAAGACAAGTTCATGATTTGTTTTCAGAAGAATGAATATACAAACACATTTAGTTTGTCGTAAACGTCGTCGTAAATCGTCACGTTAGCTTCCGGTTGGACATGCGCACATACAAATATGAAGGTAACCTACCTCCTTAAGATAGTAATTTACTATCAACGTCTACACCAGGAGAAATAATTCCCATTACTCTGATTTGAACTTAGACAAAGTTATGCCTCTTTTTAATTCAGTTTTTTTTTTTCGGTTAATGTTTTCTAAAGTTTATACTGGCAAAGTTCTAATTCAGAGTCAAGCACTGAGAAAAATCGAACAACATGATATGAGCCGTGCCAATGCATGAGAAAACCAACATAGTGGGTTTGCGACCAGCATGGATCCAGACCAGCCTGCGCATCCGGGCAGTCTGGTCTGGATCAATGCTGGTCGCAAACCCACTATGTTGGTTTTCTCATGGCACGGCTCAATTATATTCTATCCCTCCTTACTGCCAATTTCAGAATAGCGCGCCGTTTCAGTGTTTGCATCTTACACATTTAGTCACTGACTGATATCGATTTTCTTATCGTGAGTGGCTAATTTTGTAACCGTCATTTACATAAACTCCGCCCAAGACGCGAGCCAAGTTAAACTGAAAAGTCTGTGATAAATGTATTTATGGTTTTTAAAATGGATGATATTACAGTTTTTAGTCGTATCTCAGATTCACTTTCGAAACGTGCTCTCAAACGGATTACATTATGTCTAATTAACGTCGCATTATTTTATGTTTTCCAGTGAATTATAGAGTTTTCTTAGTGAAATAAAAGTGATAATCAACAGTTTTGAAACAGTAGATTATCATTTTTATTTTTCACTGTTTTTGCCGAACTAGTTCCGATCCTCCGTCGCGATTGAAGTCAAATTGTATATCGAGCGTTATGAATACCGGGGACCATAATGACGATGACGTCATTTGTGTTAGGCCTATGCCTTCTGCTGACCTTTCCCACGATTTTCGACATTTTATAAATTACGCAACAAAAGTAGAGTTTTACACATGAAATAAAAAGAAAATTGGTTTGTGTCATTGAAATATCAATTTTATTTCACAAGTGAGCATCAAAAACTGATATTTTCACGAGTGGCATAGCCACGAGTGAAAATAACTTTTTTGGTGCTCACGAGTGAAATAAAATTGATATTTCACTGAAACAAACAAATATCCTCTATTTCTCCCGATCATTTCACGTATACATTATAAGTATTTTTTCCTGTCACCGATGTACATCGATTTCCTTGTGACAAGTCGATAAAAAATAATGCGTATTTTTATCGCTTGGTCAGGGATCTAAGTTTACATTAGTAAATCATAGCACATTAAAATTATATATTTAGTTTAAACATAAATACCCTGTTTACATACATGACTCAAGTTATAAAGGTAATAGCTCTAAGCATTTCTATGTGTTTGTTAATCCAGCAACATGCGATTCTTGAATTAACTGGAATCTTTTTTTTTCGTACACTGAACATGTATTTAGGTCCTACTTATCAACGATTAAACTTCCGGTCATGTAGCCGTTGTACATGAAGTTAAAAACCTTAAGAACTGGGCTTCTTCATTTCGCTTTAATAGCAAATTGAAACTTGATTCGGGATTCATGACTAAGTAAGTCTCCTTGCCAAGAAACTTGCTCACGACGGAAATATTTTCTTGGGTTTAACGCCAGATTTCAACAGTTCTTTGATGAAACTGCAAACTTTCTCACATAAAGAAATATGGTCGGTAGGAAGGCTCGAACCCGTGCCCCCACCCCAGTCAGTGAGAGGTTACAGTGATTTCAAGACAACGACTAACCACTGGACTATGGGAGCAGTCAACCGATGGATGGGTACTACAATTTGGATTCTAGAAATCACACGACAGAAGTCGACATAGAACTCTGAAGTTGATTAATTATGCTGCGTTTACACTTAGCCACGATGTCCACGATGTCCACGATTTGAGAGAAGCGTGGTGAGCGTGGGGGCTCGTGGGATCGAATCGTGGTGATCTTGAGGGAACTTGGTGGAATCGTGATGATCGTAAGGATCGTGACAAAATTTTTGACAGTCAAAAATTTTGCCACGATTACCCCGATTTATCTTAAATCTTGAGAGAACGTGATAGAACGTGGAAATCGTTGTAGAGCGTAATGCAGCTTAACAGACCTTAACGTAGCGCATCAGACCTTGATGCTCCATCGTATGGGGATCTTGGTGAACGTGGAAACACGATTCTAAGTTCCACTAGATCTGCAGGCATCCTTACATAGTTGGCGTTGGAGCAAACATCTTCACACGTTCTGTGAAAAGTTGAGAGTATTGTCCCAGTTTGTGCCTTCGGTTTCCACTTAACCATGGTCTCACCCACCAGGTCTTAGGCTTTCTATTTCTTCTTCTCATTTCTCTCTTTTATATCCAGCCCTATTCCGTCCCTTGTTGCTGCTGCCGACGAGTAACTATTATAGGCATACACGAAAAATGCAAATTCAGCATTTTGTTCAGCTCTTTGATGCATAGCTCGTTCCTCTTTGAAATCTCTGGAGAGAATGAGAGGATGACCCATGACTCCTATTTATACTCCAATCGTGCTCAAAAAGTGACAGTCTTGATCAAATCGTGACCATAAATCGTAGGAGAGCTTAACAAAACTTGATAACGTGAGGGATCTAAACAGAACGTGACAAAGCGTGATAGCATATCGTGGTAATCGTAAGAGAACTTGAGAGAACGTGATGAAAATCGTGGCAGATCTCGACCAGAATCGTAATAAAACGCTGCAGGTAGTAACAAAACGTACTGAGAGCGTAAGAAAGCGTAGGAAAGCGTAGTATCACAAAATCCGTGCAATAAATCGTGGAGGTCCGAGCTTTTCTTTAAATCGTGGACATCGTGGATATCGTGGCTAAGTGTAAACGCAGCATAAAAGGGCGATGGAATCGACTGACAGCTTAGTTTTATCTCTACTTTTTTCCGTTTGACTTAAGTATTCATGACATCGCATACCACATGTCTTCTACATTCAGTAATAATTTGACGGATTTCTATGAAATAATGTATATTGTTTCATATCGAAAACTTTTCCAATGAAATTCTAATCGATGTCGATCCTTTGCTTTGGTATTTTACAGATTATGTCGTAAATACAAAATAGATTCTATAGAACTTACGTGTCTCAAAAGATTTTTATTTAAAATTGTGATAGTAAAATTGCACCTCTATGTTCACAGCGTTTGTAAAAGGCGATCTTGCTATACTTTGCCTGTCACAAATACTAGTTTTTAACGATCGTACCTTCTGACCATGATATGCATTTAATCAGAATCACATGTGCTTTTGTTTGTTTAAAATTATAACTATAATTTTCCTATCGTAAGCTTGTATGACTTCGACAATTCTCGGCATCAAACTTGGAAAGATCGAAATAGACAGCATCAAGGCAACCTAAATTAGCCCACTTGAAACCTGGAAGACTGGATGTGGTAATCAGACTCGGAGGTATAATTATAGTGACCACATCACTTTGTATTTTTTACCGAAAATCGGATTACATCGCATCGTAGGAAAGGAAATGCTTATTAGTTTTTATTAAAAATGGCTGCGTGTTTATCTGCACCACTTACAGTCCATAAAATAAACAAATGGACCGTTCTCCAGCAAAACCGGGCTTATTGACGTTCGTGACGTTATTTGGAAATTCCAGTTTAAAGGTTGACGTCATCAACACAGTGCGTCATCAACTTTTCAGAAAGTTTACAAACAACACGTGTGTAAATTAAATCGATTGTTTTCTTGTTTTTGGATAGATCTAGTTAAAGATAATTAAATATGGATGAGGAGTTAGAGGTAAGAGTTTTCTTCTAAACCAATAGTTCACTAATAATGATTTGTGCATTGCTTTGTGCATTTTAGAAAGGTGTTTACATTTGTTTACTTTTGAGACAGAGGTGACCTCAGAAAGTCGGTATCAGAAAACCCGACAAAAAGTTCAAAGATGAAGACCTAAGAAAGGAAGAAAATATAATTTTGTCCCGCTAGATATATCTATTTAGAGTTTTTTCTCATGATTTAGCGTAAAGCATCTCGATCTACATCAGATTTCTACGATTCCCGGTGTCCCCACCCACTATATAAATTGCATCGTCAAGTTTCCGTTAAACCACAGGAGCCTGAAATTCTATCTATAATGCTCCAAAATGGCTAAATATAAAAATGACCCCTCCTATATATATAAAAAAAGAACAGGAATGAAACAAAACCGTACCCCGCCCACTTTGTGTAAACAAGAAATTTCGAAAAACAGCAAAGCATCTCTATTCGAGCGGTCTTATTTTGAAGAGGACAAAAAAATCTACTAGAAACACTGCTTACTGTAAACTGTCTTCCTTTTAACTAACACAAAATCATCATTTTCAATACCTTTTCGTTCATCGCCGAAACCATTGCGTGACGTCACATACATGTACTAGTCCAAATAATTAGACGTGAAAAAGTTGTCATTTGACGTTCAACAGTCAATATTCTGACATTTTACATTTTACTATCAAAGCCTTTTTCGACGTCTAAACGCTAAGTACGAAAGAAGTGTAGCATAAAACCAATTTCTAAAACATTATAAAGTCGGTAAACTTTGTACCTAATAGGAACAAAAATACCTTTGCTTCAATTCTGCAAGGTTAAAATGATTTACAATCCATTATTATCCACGAAATGACGCTTCATCTTTTTGACATCGAATGTTTATATTTGACATGCCACCATCTTGTTTCGAAATTGAAAGTACCAATTAAATTTGATCGGCGGTAGACGAAAAAATATTTCCCGCCAAATACTTTTGATTTTTTTCATCATAAATGTATATTTTCTATTTTTATCCTTATAAATTTTAAATGTCTCTTCTGGAAATAGAAATATTATTGACATTTATAGTTTCTCTGTATGAGAAAGAGAAAAGGTAACTTTCGTCAAGAAATGATTCTAATATGCAAATCGTGTTTACATCCGGAACACCCTCGGTTATTACCGTGCCACTATTCAAAACTTTCAACGGATTGGATACTGGATTAATTAATCGGTTAATTAATAACAAATAAGGTAAAATATAACTTTTAATTGCTGCCATAAAGCACATTTATGATTATTCTTCATACTCAATGTGAAAGTTTCAGTCATTTTTGCCAGAAAGTCGTTTAAAAACCTTCAGATCAAAATTCAAATCTGAAGCGGTTTTTGTGCTATACGTTATTTCAGTTCAACGTTAAGACCTGACATAACATGGAAAATAAAAAATGTAAAATATCAATTAAAATGAACTTATTAAGTGATTTGAGTTATGTCAGGTCTTATATTTAGGACTAATACATGTACCTGTTTCACAGCCTCGCAGTTAATTCGATGTACTTTCACTTCGATGTGTCATAACAAATTAAGGGTCAAATGCAACATTTTTATAAAAAAACACATGCTTTCCATACCATATCGCAGCGCTCAGGTTATCTGCCATAATAAAAAATAGTCACTATGGAAGTTTCCAATTTTTAAATTTCCCTCCAGTGAATAATGGAGTTACTTCCCCTTTTGTTTACGTTTTTGTTTTGAAAATATTAGTTGAATACATTGACAAACAAATGCAAATATATAATTTTTATTCATGGAAAAATGAACAATAAAATATAGAACATAAACAATATCTTACCTTTATTTTTTTATCGAAGTGAAAGTACATCGAATTAACTGCGAGGCTGTGAAACAGGTACATGTATGTGACGTCACGCAATGGTTTCGGCGATGAACGAAAAGGTATTTAAAATGATGATTTTGTGTTAGTTAAAAGGAAGACAGTTTACAGTAAGCAGTGTTTCTAGTAGATTTTTTTGTCCTCTTCAAAATAAGACCGCTCGTATAGAGATGCTTTGCTGTTTTTCGAAATTTCTTGTTTACACAAAGTGGGCGGGGTACGGTTTTGTTTCATTCCTGTTCTTTTTTTATATATATATATAGGAGGGGTCATTTTTATATTTAGCCATTTTGGAGCATTATAGATAGAATTTCAGGCTCCTGTGGTTAAACGCTCGATGCAATTTGAGAGATTTATTTTTCCTACAAAGACAGCAGCTTATATGTTGTCGAGCGGTCTAAGGCGCTTGTACTTATAGTGTTTCTTTTGGTAGTCAGGCAGGCGTGGGTTCGAAACCTGAAAGGGGAATTTTTTGTAATTCCTTTTTTTTAATCAATAAAATTACGACATTCGAAAAAATGTCTGTCTAGAACGAGAACTTCAAAAAAAAAAAAACTCAATGAATGAATTTAAATAATTTACCATTTTTGGATATAGATTGGCTCGTCATTTAGAATCTAAACTGAAGTCATTCTTTTATCATCCGAAATTACATTTCTATATAAGCGCTATAACTCTCTATATAGGAAAACAGTATTATGGTGAATTATAAATATTGCATCAAAATCTTGAACGATACAGTAGAAGAGAAATAAAGATTGCGACTAGATTGATTTACAATTCCTTGCTTATTGCACCAAATTATCACTTTTGTTTGATGAAATAAAACACATTGAAATATATTTAATCATTTTTCAGGAGCTGGAGAGTTTGTTTTCCGAACATTTTGGGCGGACCCCGAGTGCTACCCCATGTGTCTCACAGATGAGTGATTACAGTGATGAAGAGGAAAGTGATTTCGATGAACATATTGAGTTGGGCCGTGTAGCAGATGTTGACCAAAGAGTAAGGCAGTATCTGGATAGTTTACCAGCTAGCCATTCGGATGAAAGTGAGGAATCTAGCAACGAGAACGATGAAAATAGGACATCGCCATCGTTGGCTCAAGCTGACCCGGATTTGATTAGGGTCAGACAATTTAAGTCAGTTGGTTGTGGTTGCCAAAGAAACTGTCATGCCTGTCTTGAAATAGATGAGTTGCACGGACATATTCTAAATATTAGAGAAATGGAAAAACAAGATAAGGAAATGTACATAATGGCAACATTGGCTGATAGCAGAGACAAAGAAAACACAAAGAATGGGAGGAAACGTGTTAGATTTAGACATGACTTCAAATTCCAAGGCAAGTTTGTGTGTAGAAAGACTTTTATGCTTGTTTTTGACATTGGAAAACACAGTCTACAGAACATTATGACACATGTAAATAAGAATGGTGTTGCTCCAAGGATACACGGAAATACTGGAAGGAAAACGGCAAAATCACTCGTTTTTGAGGACATTAAAAGATTGGTGCAATTTGTATCTAATTATGCAGATGACTATGGTATGCCGCAGCCTGCAGCACCACGAGGTGGCGGCAATATAGCACCAATTTATCTTACAAGTGAAACAACAAAGATGACTTTACATGAAAAATATGTGAACATGTGCGCGCAGTTAGAACCACCCTGTCGTTCTGTGAAGTATTCCACGTTTTGTAATATATGGACACATTGTTTGCCACATATTAGGATTGCTACTCCACGAGATGATGTGTGTGCCACGTGTGAAAAGATGAGAAAGGCCATTGTTGATTCAGTTACGGAGGAGGAAAAGATACAATCAACAAGCAACTTTCAGAACCATGTGATAGATGCACAAAAAGAGAGGCAAGTCTATAATGACTGCATTAAAATGGCAAAAGAGTCCTACCAAAATGAAAACCTGGAAAAGTACGTACATTACACGTTTGACTTTTGCCAGAATGTTAGTATCCCTCACCATTCCAGACAAATGGGCCCCTTGTATTTTCTCACTCTGAGAAAAGTGCAGATTTTTGGTTTTCGGATCGATGGAATGCCTAAACAGTTGAACTTTCTAATAGATGAAAACGAAACTATTGGGAAAGATGGAACGTCAACACATGGGCCGAATGCAGTTATATCCATGATAGATTATGCCAAGAATTCGTACAGTACTG
This sequence comes from Mercenaria mercenaria, assembly GCF_021730395.1. NCBI lineage: Eukaryota > Metazoa > Mollusca > Bivalvia > Venerida > Veneridae > Mercenaria > Mercenaria mercenaria. The sequence goes on from NW_026463578.1 coordinate 33,359, forward strand.
GGGAAACAAAGTGTGCCATACATGCTGATAATTGTCCAGGTGAGATTGTTTTACATATCAGTACGCGAATATCGGTAATAATAAAACAATATTAAAGGAATAAACGCATTTAAATCTATGTGAAGAAAAAGTCTATAACCACTTTTCAATAAACAGTAGAGCTACAGTTTTCAATGATTCACTTTGGTTTTATAAAGCTATACTAATTAGATTTATAATCCTTTATTCACGTACGGTGGCACAGAGGTGACATAGATGTTTTTTATATTAATACGTGCGCACGTAATAACTAATACGTGCGCACGTACTAGTACAAAAAACATCATCGCACATACTATTAAAAACATCTTCGTACGTATAAAGTAATACGTGCGCACGTACTAGTACAAAAAACATCATCGCACATACTATAAAAACATCTTCGTACGTATAAAGTAATACGTGCGCACGTACTAGTACAAAAAAACATCATCGCACATACTATAAAAAACATCTTCGTACGTATAAAGTAATACGTGCGCACGTACTAGTACAAAAAAACATCATCGCACATACTATAAAAGACATCTTCGTACGTATAAAGTAATACGTGCGCACGCACTAGTACAAAAAAACATCATCGCACATACTATAAAAAAAAAACATCTACGTACGTATAAAGTAATACGTGCGCACGTACTAGTACAAAAAAACATCATCGCACATACTATAAAAAACATCTTCGTACGTATAAAGTAATACGTGCGCACGTACTAGTACAAAAAAACATCATCGCACATACTATAAAAAAAAAAACATCTTCGTACGTATAAAGTAATACGTGCGCACGTACTAGTACAAAAAAACATCATCGCACATACTATAAAAAACATCTTTGTACGTATAAAGTAATACGTGCGCACGTACTAGTACAAAAAAACATCATCGCACATACTATAAAAAACATCTTCGTACGTATAAAGTAATACGTGCGCACGTACTAGTACAAAAAAACATCATCGCACATACTATAATAAACATCTTCGTACGTATAAAGTAATACGTGCGCACGTACTAGTACAAAAAAACATCATCGCACATACTATAAAAAACATCTTCGTACGTATAAAGTAATACGTGCGCACGTACTAGTACAAAAAAACATCATCGCACATACTATAATAAACATCTTCGTACGTATAAAGTAATACGTGCGCACGTACTAGTACAAAAAAACATCATCGCACATACTATAAAAAACATCTTCGTACGTATAAAGTAATACGTGCGCACGTACTAGTACAAAAAAACATCATCGCACATACTATAAAAAACATCTTCGTACGTATAAAGTAATACGTGCGCACGTACTAGTACAAAAAAACATCATCGCACATACTATAAAAAACATCTTCGTACGTATAAAGTAATACGTGCGCACGTACTTGTACAAAAAAACATCATCGCACATACTATAAAAAACATCTTCGTACGTATAAAGTAATACGTGCGCACGTACTAGTACAAAAAAACATCATCGCACATACTATAAAAAACATCTTCGTACGTATAAAGTAATACGTGCGCACGTACTAGTACAAAAAAACATCATCGCACATACTATAAAAAACATCTTCGTACGTATAAAGTAATACGTGCGCACGCACTAGTACAAAAAAACATCATCGCACATACTATAAAAAACATCTTCGTACGTATAAAGTAATACGTGCGCACGTACTAGTACAAAAAAACATCATCGCACATACTATAAAAAACATCTTCGTACGTATAAAGTAATACGTGCGCACGTACTAGTACAAAAAAATATCATCGCACATACTATAAAAAAAAACATCTTCGTACGTATAAAGTAATACGTGCGCACGTACTAGTACAAAAAAACATCATCGCACATACTATAAAAAACATCTTCGTACGTATAAAGTAATACGTGCGCACGTACTAGTACATAAAAATATCATCGCACATACTATAAAAAAAAAACATCTACGTACGTATAAAGTAATACGTGCGCACGTACTAGTACAAAAAAACATCATCGCACATACTATAAAAAACATCTTCGTACGTATAAAGTAATACGTGCGCACGCACTAGTACAAAAAAACATCATCGCACATACTATAAAAAACATCTTCGTACGTATAAAGTAATACGTGCGCACGTACTAGTACAAAAAAACATCATCGCACATACTATAAAAAACATCTTCGTACGTATAAAGTAATACGTGCGCACGTACTAGTACAAAAAAACATCATCGCACATACTATAAAAAAAAAAACATCTACGTACGTATAAAGTAATACGTGCGCACGCACTAGTACAAAAAAACATCATCGCACATACTATAAAAAAAAAACATCTACGTACGTATAAAGTAATACGTGCGCACGTACTAGTACAAAAAAAAATCATCGCACATACTATAAAAAACATCTTCGTACGTATAAAGTAATACGTGCGCACGTACTAGTACAAAAAATCATCATCGCACATACTATAAAAAACATCTTCGTACGTATAAAGTAATACGTGCGCACGTACTAGTACAAAAAAACATCATCGCACATACTATAAAAAATATCTTCGTACGTATAAAGTAATACGTGCGCACGTACTAGTACAAAAAAACATCATCGCACATACTATAAAAAAAAAAACATCTACGTACGTATAAAGTAATACGTGCGCACGTACTAGTACAAAAAAACATCATCGCACATACTATAAAAAAAAAACATCTACGTACGTATAAAGTAATACGTGCGCACGTACTAGTACAAAAAAACATCATCGCACATACTATAAAAAATCTTCGTACGTATAAAGTAATACGTGCGCACGTACTAGTACAAAAAAACATCATCGCACATACTATAAAAAACATCTTCGTACGTATAAAGTAATACGTGCGCACGTACTAGTACAAAAAAACATCATCGCACATACTATAAAAAACATCTTCGTACGTATAAAGTAATACGTGCGCACGTACTAGTACAAAAAACATCATCGCACATACTATAAAAAAAAAACATCTTCGTACGTATAAAGTAATACGTGCGCACGTACTAGTACAAAAAAAAATCATCGCACATACTATAAAAAACATCTTCGTACGTATAAAGTAATACGTGCGCACGTACTTGTACAAAAAAACATCATCGCACATACTATAAAAACATCTTCGTACGTATAAAGTAATACGTGCGCACGTACTAGTACAAAAAAACATCATCGCACATACTATAAAAAAAAACATCTTCGTACGTATAAAGTAATACGTGCGCACGTACTAGTACAAAAAAACATCATCGCACATACTATAAAAAACATCTTCGTACGTATAAAGTAATACGTGCGCACGTACTTGTACAAAAAAACATCATCGCACATACTATAAAAACATCTTCGTACGTATAAAGTAATACGTGCGCACGTACTAGTACAAAAAAACATCATCGCACATACTATAAAAAACATCTTCGTACGAATAAAGTAATACGTGCGCACGCACTAGTACAAAAAACATCATCGCACATACTATAAAAAAAAAAACATCTTCGTACGTATAAATTAATACGTGCGCACGTACTAGTACAAAAAAAACATCATCGCACATACTAGAAAAACATCTTCGTACGTATAAAGTAATACGTGCGCACGTACTAGTACAAAAAAACATCATCGCACATACTATAAAAAAAAACATCTTCGTACGTATAAAGTAATACGTGCGCACGTACTAGTACAAAAAAAACATCATCGCACATACTATAAAAAACATCTTCGTACGTATAAAGTAATACGTGCGCACGTACTAGTACAAAAAAAAACATCATCGCACATACTATAAAAAACATCTTCGTACGTATAAAGTAATACGTGCGCACGCACTAGTACAAAAAAACATCATCGCACATACTATAAAAAAAAAACATCTTCGTACGTATAAAGTAATACGTGCGCATGTACTAGTACAAAAAGCATCATCGCACATACTATAAAAAACATCTTCGTACGTATGAAGTAATACGTGCGCACGTAAAATATTTTACGTGCGCACTTACTAGTTTATAAAAAACATCTATCTACGCATAAACTAATACGTGCGCACGTAAAACCTTTTACGTGCGCACGTATTACTTTATACGTACGACAATGTTTTTATACTAGTACGTGCGCACGTATTACTTATACGTACTAAGATGTTTTTTTATAGTATGTGCGATGATATTTTTTGTACTAGTACGTGCGCACGTATTACTTTATACGTACGAAGATGTTTTTTATAGTATGTGCGATGATTTTTTTGTACTAGTATGTGCGCACGTATTACTTGATAGGTACGAAGATGTTTTTTTATAGTATGTACGATGATGTGTTTTGTACTAGTACGTCCGCACGTATTACTTTATACGTACGAAGATGGTTTTTAATAGTATGTGCGATGATGTTTTCTGTACTAGTACGTGCACACGTATTAGTTATTACGTGCGCACGTATTAATATAAAAAAACATCTATGTCACCTCTGTGCCACCGTATTCACGGTAATTGATGTTGCAATTTAAGTTTTGAACATACCAAATTGACTTTCATTAATAATTAATGATTTGCACTACTAAAAATAACATTCTGTTCAACCGTTGAAGCCTTAAGCAAACGTGCATTAATGCAAATAAAAACTTATTTCCATGCACTGAAGTTTTCTTTGCTTTATTATTTCCAGGCCAGAACAAGAATCAGTATGTGATTGGATATTTCATGTGGCGTGTCATGACAGGAAGACACCAGGAGATCGAATACCATATGCAGATTCCTGGGCATGCACGCTGCCTTGTTGACAGTGGATTTGCTTCTTTAAAGAAGCTTTACCGGCGCACCGATTGTGATTCCCTTGTTCAGTTGCAACACGTTGTTGATATGTCGTCTGCTACAAATGAAGCTGTTCGATATCCTGCTTGGCAATGGCGTGACTGGAAATCGTTCTTGGGACCTGTTATTAAACCAATGCGTGGGATAAGGTAGCTATGATATTTTACAAAGCCACTTGTGTCCATAGAAGCAAGCTGTATCAACGAAATGCTTATTTTGCAAAAAAAAAAAATAATTTGTACTGATTTTGTCCAAAAATGCAAGGTAATGGTAATCACGTTGCACAAGAGTGCGTTACAGAATAAGTAATTTATTGCAAAGCTGTATACATATAAAAAGCAAAGCATTATTTGTTTTCGATGAATACTTCATTTTCTTCTTCATGCAGGAAGTACCAGTACTTCAAGATGTCTTCTGACAAACCTGGTGTAGTAACTGTGAAAGAGAACAGAGACACAGATGAAACGACAGTAAACGTGCTGCGGTTTCAGGATCGTGTATTTCCAGCAGACGACTTACCAACAGTTATCCCTGCCCATGGACTTACACGAGAACGCCAGGATTACCTTTATAAGGCCGTCAGACCTTATGTACGCCCAATGCACCAGGATAGCACGTGCCCAGCGCCTAGTGATCAGTAGTTGTTTGACATTTGTAGACACTTGAATTGGAATATATATGAGCCGCGTCACGGAAAAATGTGCCTTCGGGAATCTTCGAGGCTTTGCGACCAGCGTGGACCCGGATCAACATGCGCATCCGCGCAGTACGATCAGGGCCCACACTGTTCGTTGTTACGTCAAAGAAGGCTTATTTTACCTGAAGATGCATTTTCAGGTGTATTAATGCTCAGGACAGCCTAAATAAACACTTTCCGGAACTTCACGAAGATTCCCGAAGACACATTTTCTCGTGTCGGGGCTCATATGTACTGGTACGTCTTGACTAAAACGATTAGTAATTAGTAATTATTTAATTTTTGCTGTTATATTTACGTTGTTATTATAACAATATATTTAAATATAATGTTAAATAAATGTGAAACTAGACAGACATTGTTTCTTGAAAGGGCAAAATCGATGTGACTCAAGAATTTTATATACATTTAAGTTTTACTCCCATGTTTTGAAATAGACTAACCCACACAATTTAGACGAAAATATTTTTCTTTCAAAAATCAGTATGTGTTTATTCTGAAAGTTGCTAGTGGCACAAACTAATTGAGATATGAATTTGTCAAAGATGTCCTTATGAATGACAAAATATATTGTGAAAACAGTAGTAAACCGTTGCAACGCTTTTCAAATAATGTAAACAAATACATTATTTTTGTGTTTTTTACGGATATTTACTTCTTCTTTTCACCAACTTTATCATTTTTTCAATGTTACATATTCATTTTATTTCAAACTTGGTGAAAATGAATATGTTGAAAAAATCTTGGAAAACTGTGGGTTAGTTACTTTAAAATCGCAATGATCACTAGATCTACATGTATATCAAAACGAAAGACGAATTAACATATATGTATCTTATACTGAATAAGACGTTTATTTTGACAGAAGAAATGTTTTCTCCTATAGTTATAGCCTGCAGAATAATGTTGAATAGTAATTATAACTGACACCGAAACACATTTTATAAAGCTCTTTACGACGTTATCACGACGTCATAACAGCGCATTTTTGACGTTCCTGCGCATAGCACCATGTAACTTTAAAACTCTATAAATAAAAAACTTATTTACATAGAATAAAACGGTTTTCACAGTCATACTTGATAAATTGGAAAATGTCAAAACCTAAAAATCGAAAAAAATGTCATTAAGCCCGGTTTTGCTGGAGAACGGCTCAAATGTGTTTGTAAACATGGACGGGGCATTTTATAGAAATAAGTCGATGGCAAAATACAATACATATCGTAGTCCTGACCAACCTATAAACTGGGCCAGTCTATTACATAAGTACAACAGCATGGTTGACCCATTTAAACGAGCTGTAGTAATTTTTGAAGCAAAAATGAAAATAAAACAAAAATGCCAAGACTGCACTCGATTTAATCGGTCGCACTCAGCGCACGTTGCGCTCTTTACAGAATTGTCCGATATACATGTGTAGAAGATAGGAATTACTGAACAAGACTTAGTGCTATAATATAACAGTGATCTAAAAACATGTTCAATAGAGTGACATCAGTCAGAATTGGCGCGCTAAAATAGCAATCAACATGACATGTAAACTGGACAATAAAGTTTTTATTACAAAATCTAGTGCATAATCTTAAGTTTCTATTCTCTGTGTAACAAGAACAAAATGCAACAAGCTGCGCTCTTAACCTTTAACCTGCTAAATTTCTATAATGAATTTGTCCATCTCATTTTTCAATTTGGACAGTAACATTAACTGTTAAAAGGGGTACTTACAAAAAAGATACTGATTGAATGGCGAACCGTACAGACCATGATCAGACTGCACGGACGTGCATGCTGATATAGGTCTTCTCTTGTTGCAAAGACAGAAGCACTTGCCACAATCAGGCTAAAGGTTGAAACAGAAGAAAGGCATTATACACACATGCACTAGGTATAACCAGACGTTCACGATTCTAGGGACAAAACTTTCAGTTGTATTTTGACAAGATACTGCATGAAGTTTTAAATAAATATTGCCGAGTTTGTTTTTTCACAATTGAAAGCAAAATGGGTAAAGGAACCTTATAGTTCAATGTGGAAGACAACATCGATAATAAGCGGCATTTTCCACGTTTGAAAAAAAATCTATGAATGACATCCGTGGATATAATACGAAGACTATAATTATACAGTTCGTTTTTGTAAACATCATATTTGTAAGCATTAAATATTGCGTTTTGTAACCTTAACTCCTGCTTCCTTAGTTTAGCGTTTCTAGTTTAAGAAAAACTTGAGCACAAGCTGAAACAAAACATAATAAAACAAGAGGACCATGATGGTCCTGAATCGCTCACCTATCCCCACATGACCCAGTGTTCAACTGAGTATGACGTCGTTATTTCTATTATTTGACATAGTGACCTAGTTTTTGAGCACATGTGATCTAGATATCATCAAGATAAAAAATTCTGACCAATTTTCATGAAGATCCATTGAAAAATATGGCCTCTAGAGAGGTCACAAGGTTTTTCTATTATTTGACCTAATGACCTAGTTTTTGAAGGCACGTAACCCACTTTTAAACTTGACCTAGATATCATCAAGGTGAACATTCTTACCAATTTTCATGAAGATCTCGTGAAAAATATGGCCTCTAGAGAGGTCACAAGGTTTTTCTATTTTTCGACCTACTGACCTAGTTTTTGACCGCACATGACCCAGTTACGAACCTGACCTAGATATCATCAAGCTGAACATTCTCACCAATTTTCATGAAGATCCATTGAGAAATATGGCCTCTAGAGAGGTCACAAGGTTTTTTCTATTTTTAGACCTACTGACCTAGTTTTTTACCCCACATGACCCAGTTTCAAACTTGACCTAGATATCATCAAGGTAAACATTCTGACCAATATTCATGAAGATCTCATGAAAAATATGGCCTCTTGAGAGGTCACAAGGTTTTTCTATTTTTAGACCTACTGACCTAGTTTTTGACCCAACGTGATCCAGTTGCAAACTTGACCTAGATATCATCAAGATGAACATTCTGACCAGTTTTCATGAAGATCTTGTGAAATATATGGCCTCTAGAGAGGTCACAAGGTTTTTCTATTTTTAGACCTACTGACCTAGTTTTTGACCCCACGTGACCCAGTTTCGAACTTGACCTAGATATCATCAAGGTGAACATTCTGACCAATTTTCATGAAGATCTTGTGAAAAATGTGACCTCTAGAGTGGTCACAAGCAAAAGTTTACGGACGCACGGACGGACGACGGACACCGCGCGATCACAAAAGCTCACCTTGTCACTTTGTGACAGGTGAGCTAAAAATTAGAAAGTTCATTAAATATAAGTAGAGAAATTTGGTTTGAAAGCGTGTAAACACGTATGACCTGGTAATCGAACTGTAGATACTTCGATTCAAAATAAATACATGAAACCAGCTGTGTTGTATTTCGTCGAGAGTTGCTTATAAATACAAATTATACACATCAATGTCGATCTTCAGACAGTTCAGATCTATAATGTAAATAGTTTTAAGTGTATATGCTGCGTATGTGTACATGCACATGTATGATTATGCAGGATTATTCTGAAATAAAATCCCGTAATATTTCACTTTTGTAACTAACACTTTACGAGGTTGCTTTCCACTGCTACAGATAGAAATATACGTTTGGGCGGAGCAAACTACAAGCGTGATCAAATTACTCTCTTACCGATCACTACAATGACAGCTACGTCATTTACTACCTGCGTTTGACGTAAACGCCCATTCGGCGAGCTTTTCTGAAATTGGCAGTATTTGTTCAATTATCTTCTTTTATTTGATATCTGTCCATATTCGTTTCGGGTCTAGTTCATAACTGGAATATAAAAACAAACGGGCACTTATGAGAAGTTTCACGTAATACTACCACTTATGGTAAGTTTCAAGTGAAAATGTGTGATGCTCACAAACCATTACTCTATCCTACTTTTTAAGTTATTGCCCTTTATGTAATAGTTATAGTATGTGTGAGAGTGTGTTACCAGGATATATCAGAGCTAGGGGTACATCGAGGGTATTTTTCTCTGCACATATCGTCGAGGCCGGTAGGCCGAGACAGATATGTGAAGAGAAAAATAACGAGATGTACCCCTAGCTCTGATATATCCTGGTAACACACGAGCATTACATATTATAACTGTTTTATCGCATAGAATATCATTAAAATGTATATATTATTTTCATTTAAATTTGTTTATTATTATTTTTACTATTTTGATTCCCTTTCTGCGCCTCGCTGACCGAAACACTAAACTTCTGTTTTAGAAAATGTGTTCCCCAGATAAAAGTACCCAACAAATTTCTGCATTGGTTTTAAATCTTTGCATTTCATTGGCCAGACATATTGTAAAACTTGTTGTTTTGTTTGTAAAAAAAATCAAAGAAAAAGAAACATTTGAGAAATCTCAGAATTTCATATATTTCATGTATTTCTGAATTTGGCAATAACTATCAAGTTTTTGAAATATTCTAGTTTATTTATTCTTTTACTTTATAAATGTAGGTGTTTGTGACAATTCTTTCTCTGTGAACTGTAAATTGGAGCTAAAATCATCTTTTCTTTGAAAGGAAAAAATTATACTCCCTTGATAGGACCTCAATAGAGAAAAAGTGTTCCGATATATATCGGAACAGTTTTACTGTGCTGATATATATCGGAACACTTTTTTTCTTATGAAACTCCATAGAGATTTCCGTGTTGATATATATCGCAACAGTTTTGTAAGATATCAGCACAGTTTTGTAGTAATAATGTGTGTTACTATGTATAACATGCTGCAAAGATCAAAGGAAAATTGCCGCACTATGCGATAATAAGTTTTACTGTCCAGGACATTACACTACAACTGCTGTAGGAAATTTACGCAGATAGTATACAATGATAGAGGACATTGAGAGGAAGTGCAGCGTGTAAGGAACATCATTTTTACCACACTTATTTTTAGGTAATCTCCGTACATTTATTTCTTTTATATAGGTCATAAATCTCTAAATATACAGATTATATATAAGTTATATATACATCTTGAAATAATTAGTTTAACTTTTATTCTCCAGTTTTGATAAAAATTTGGGACGTATTGTGGAATGGCATTATCCATCCATCTGTCCGTCCTTCAACATTTTCTATTTCTGGACTATAAGTAAAAATGTGTAATTGGTGTAGCTTTCAAATTTGACATTTAGATTAAGCACTATTTTGGAAGGACCATGTATGTTTTTATGTTCAGTCGATCAAAGGTCAATGTTATATTGACCTGGAGACTTAAAATGGTTTTCGGACTCTAATTAATGAAGTATGACAACTACAGCATTCCATCTTTACCTAAACACTAAGTACTATAAGTGCAAGATCCCTGCTGATTTTGGGGTCAGTAGCTCAAAGGTCAAGGTCAAAGGAACCTGACTAAATTCCTGATATTTTGTTTTCGTTTCCGTGATCATTAATAAAAAAGGGTAAAAGCTAAGCCTTTCATATGTAACACAATGACTTAGTACACGTGGATTCGGTTGCTCAACAAGGTCACAGTTTACGTCTGTCCGTTAGCAATTTCGTATCCGCTGTGTAACTTTTGAACCGCTTGAAAAATTCCGAAGGCACTTAACACAAATTTTCACTACATTGAGACAATGTGCAAAGTGCAAGATTTGGATGGCTGGCTTCAAGGTCAAGGTCACAATTAAGGGTCAAAATTATTAATGTCATATTTATAAATTCATGATATGCACGTGTCAGTTAAGTACAAATGATAGAAAGAACCTAAATACAATTGCAGATTACTTTGAGTACTAAGGTACAATGCAGCATCTCTTTTGAATTGTCAAAATTGTACATTATGCAATGGACATTTAATTTATTTTAGTTATTCGAACAAAATACTTCGAAATAATGAAGGAAATATACTGCGTATAAAAACACATTTATGGGATTGAGAATTGAAAAAGAAAAAATCAATGAAATTGATTTGTAATTTTGAAATATATATTTTGATTATCTACTGCAAAGGTCCGTTAATTATATTATAATCCGGTCTGGTAATGAATAGACTAACGTTGGTATATTTGTGACACGCTTGACTTTCAATTTAGAGGTTTAGGGTTCAAATACCAGTCAAGCACTTGAAATTTATGAGATGCTCTTTATAGTAGACCACCTAAGTATGAGGTCTGTATTGGTTCCCCCAAGGAAATAGTGCTACGTGGGTATTGCTGCTGTACACTAAACACATTAATGATTAAAAAAAAAGCTGAGTTCAGAATTTCTCTCTTTCTATTGCTAAAACTTTCTCGAGTTCAGTCGGTCTAGTCAGATCGCTCTTGTCTGTACTGAAAGAGGATAAATTTCGCACTCAGACTGCCTGCCTCTGTAAATAAACATGCTCATAATGAAAGGATGCTGAGTAAATCTACTAATCTAATCATAAAAATAATATAATTATAACAATAATAACCAGAAGAAGAAGAAGAAGGGAGAAGACTGCAATAGTAAGATTTAAAATGATTGAACGCATCAGTGTCATTTACAGTCAAACAATTGTCCCACAAGACTTATGTCGGTTCTGCACAGAAAAACGCGAGTTTAACACAAAGAAAGTATATGTTTAAATATACCAGTATGACGATATGATATTAATGCACAAACAATGAATGATATCTGCGACATAATTAGAATGAAATAAAAGAGCTGTACCATTTGAAAACCTAATTGTACTACATTGTAGAAAAACTGAGTTTCAATTATGATATATATATATATATATATATATTCCTGGTAGAGGATAATAAAATACTTTTGCAATGGGAAGTTTTAGAAGTAGCAAATAAAAATCTTCAATTACAATATAAACTTATGTATAAATCAGTAGACATCCCGTAAAGTGTTTGTTTGTACAGGAATTACATTTTCATGCACGGTTAGGATTTTTTAATCACTAGAAACTGGCACTGTATATTAAATAACTTTTTTAACAAACAAAGACCAAACGCCGAGTGAAGATAAATTATATGGCCACCAACTGTTTGAACATTTGTATATAATAAACACACTAACCACTGCAAAATGTGACCTCTGTTATGTCAAAAAGTAAACAAATGACATCATTTTCAACTGCAATCAGCATTTTTCTCGCCTCAAAGCAGCAACTTGCAAAATACGTCCCCTCCCCACCCCCACTCCGCATGATTAAGAAATAATTGTTTAACAGCTGTTTTGTTTTGAATGGCTGTATCATTAATGTCAAATGTTGCGTCAGATCAGATCGGTAGGCTATAAGGATCCGTTTACGTTTAATTGTCCAATGCGATTTTAACCAAACGTTTAACTCACTGTCTATTATATGTACCTGTTAGCGAATCTACAGAAAACAGATCAGAGTATTCTGATATTATGATGTAAGTTAGTGACGTGTATCCACTTCCGGTTACATTAATTTGGAAAAGCTCACCACCTATGGCAAACTGATCGGTAACTGTTGTTGAATCATCGTTACATACAGGCGTAGGTCCACAATATTCTGAAAATAATTGTATAATGACTATATATATATACATTAATAGTGAAAGCTATTCGATTTTTTCTTTTTATAAAGCCTTACTCTTACATTAAGTACAATGCTTAAATTTTTTAATAAGAAACGTTTTATCACCATTTTGTTGTTGAAGTATTCATGTTTCAAAAATCTTATTTTGCAATAACTGGGAAGTGATTTAATTTGAGAAATTATGAAAGTGAGATGTAATTAACCTGAGAAGTAATCGCGAGATGCTAGATATAATGAAATCTGACATAAAGAGAAATTTATTTGTAAATAAAAGCTCTCTCTGTCTCTCTCTCTTTCTCTCTCCCCCTCTCTTCATATAATCTAGTTTAAACGCTTAAATGAACCTTACCCCGGATATTAATGTTAAAATCAGAGCAGACTATGTTTCTTCTTTCTCGACCACAAAAAGACACAGCAAATGTTGTATTTCCTTGGTCCCAATGGGATATAGTTGTTGTCACATTACATGGATCATCTGAAATATATTCATTAGATACATTTACACAGATTTTAACAATAACCAACTTCATTTGAAGTTTCTGTTGTGAAAAGATTTGAATGTCATCTTTTATAATGATGATTTTAAAATTGTAAAGTAAGCTACTAGATATAACACAGCAGTGGTGAAATATGCTATTTCAAGCGGGGATGTTTACAAATCTTGGCAAGTTCATAAGTTCTTAAACTTAAGACTAACGTAGTAAATTTGATAAACCGCTGTTTTACATCAACGACATGCGATGTTGTGGCTTCAATGGCCGAGTGGTAAAGGTCGCTGATTTGAAATCACATGCCTAACACCGATGACGGTTCGAGCATCACTCGGGGCGTTGAATTTTTCATGCGAGGAAGCCATCAAGCTGGCTTACGGAAGATCGGTGGTTCTACTCAGGTGCCCGCTCGTGATGATATATAGAGAATAACAGGTTACTGTCTTTTGAGAAAGGGTTTCTCAGACGAGGCTAGATATGGTCCTGGCCGAGTCTGAGAAATCCCTTTCTCAAAAGACAGTAGCCTGTTATTCTATTTATTATGCCATAATTTATTAACAACATAAATCCTACCATTATGCGAAATAAAGTGCAAAATGCAGGGGTAGACCAAATTTTGCTGTTTTGCCGGACTTCTTTTTTTATTTTTATTATTCTTCAAAACGACGCCATCTTGTTTTTAGAATAACTATTAAAGACATATTTACGCGATTATTTTTAAAAACGCTCTTTAATAGGTACGTGAGACCATGTCACTAATGTATAGCGTTAGCCTACCTATTTGCAATTACCACAAAAAAAGTTTTTATAACGGAAACGCTCGTAGAAAACGGAAAATGACTCATGCAAAGCGTTTGTTCAGGATTTTATCTCTCTGCTCTTATATCATGGAATATTGCATCTGGAGTGGACTGTTATGGAATAAAATCAACGGTAGATGAAACGGAACTGCCTAATTTTTCTGCCAATTGGCATTATGGCGTGTGTATTTAATTCACTTCAAACGTTTGCTTGGTGAGAATGGGTATCCGTCTAGCAACTGAACTTCGGATAAAATTTCACTTGGCAACAAATTGAAATTATTCTTTCGTGTTCAGCAGAACAGAGATATCGGTTACAAAACACAATGTTAGCATTTGTTGTTTGTTTTTTTTTGTTTTTGTTTTTTTTATGCCGCTTTTTGATATTTTGGGATTTTAAAGACCTACTTCAGTGTCGTATGAGAGCGTAATAATTTTTAAATGCAAAATGGACACAATCCGATGTCCTTGGATTTAATCATAGGTTTAAACAGTGCAAAGTGTTCTCAAGTCACTGACCTAAGAAAGCCTGCTTTTCTCAGACAGGCTTTATCAGGCAGTTGCTATAGTAATGGCGGAGGGGCACCCTAGTTCTTTCTCCACCATCAAAGCTTGAAAATCTTCATATAACCTATAATTGTGTAGGTGCGACGTTAAACCCAATAAAAAAGACATGAGATGTATAGAGCTATTGTATCTGATTGTATACTTTCTATGCTTCAACGAAAAACAGTTTATTACCACGGTGATATGTAGATTATTTCTTTGTATCAGGTAATAGTAATAGTTTTTCTCCGCGTATGCGTATTACTAAAGTTTGAAAAGAGCTTGAGTATGGGGGATAATGCCTGCGTCCGTGTAGTGGTCGGCTTTGTAGCAGCTAGGCGCTATCGTGTCAACGTGGAATCAGATACTGCCTTCGTCTAAGATAAATTTCTTTCATACTGTATTCCCCACAATACTCACCGTAATAATTGCCTCGAGTATCAAACACAAACAAAGACGGTGTAGACGGTTTAATGGTAAAATTGTAGTCCAATGTTTCACCCTCCGAATCCGAATAGTAGACTGAAAACACCCTATCAAATTGTGCTACATTACGAGTATTTATCGTGATGTTAGCTGAAAAGCAAAGAAACATTTCTAAACACACATGTAACCTTTACAAAATATTTTTCTCCTTCATCATGTTTCATTATTAGACATAAAGTTTGTTAATTGCAAATATATAGAATGTAATAACCTACTGAATTGCCATATATGTTTTGAAGTTTGTTGGGGTCAAATACAAATATCCATATACGGAGTCATAGACTGTTTATGCTTATTTCAAAATACATGTATAACTTGTTCTCGAGTTCTTTTCCAGTATTTCAGTTTAATCAGTCTTGAAGTAAGAATCAAAAATAACTGCTGTACAGACAACAGCAGTTGCCTACAGCGAATGTTTGAATCTAGTGCCAGAAACCTAGGTATTACACGTGCAACGTCCAGGAAACTACAAATGTAAACCAAACCAAAATGATTTAACTGTCCTTGTAAACACTACACGCATTTTACTGCCAAAACACTAACGTACTTGGTGTATTTGTGAAAGATGGCGATTGATTTTCTGTTACTTGCAGAGTGAAGGTTTCCGTGTCACTTGAACCATAAGCGTCACTGCATTGTATGGTGATCGTATATTCGTCATCTAAATCGTAGTTCAAACATCCAATACCCACAGTACAGAGGAAGTTTTCATCAATGTACCCACAGCCAGGCTCATTGCATTCTTTCTTGTAAATAAACCATGCTGAAAATGTAATAAAATGTTCATGTTTTCCATGATCAATTAAGAGAGTTTATCAGGTTATCAAACGAACGTTTCTGTTTTACATGTATGTAGCACTTCGTACGCAGCGATTTAAAACGTTTTAATGGTTTCTTATGACAAAGTGAAATTTTTACTAGACTGATGGGCTTATTATCTGTTTGTAATTCAATAAATATATTATTACATCACAATAGTAATAAATCTTTAAGTTTCTGTCATAGGTTTTGATTTTATCCAGCAAACACGTGTTGAACTATAGACCGAACAATAGCACAAACTAATCACCGGCGGTTTATATTTTTGTTCTCTTTTATGACATACATACAAAATGTTTCACTTGTTTTGACAATTCTACAGATCTATCAAATAATAACAAAACAGAATGATATCTTTGCTTTTAATAATATTGACTTCAAAAAAAACACTGGCGCCAGATCAGAAAGAAAATGCCTCTGTACATAGTATACCCCATTCTCATCCATCAGAGGTTCGTCAAAATCCCGAGACGAACCACGGGGAACCACGGTAGACTTCTGGTATGCGAGAATGATTATACCCTACCCCTAGGTATTCTATAAGAACCATGGTCGTGAACGGGAAAATATACTAACCCATTTCAATCGCGTATTTCATACCTAAAACACGCAGTTCAGTAAATGTGTACTATTGATATTAAACAAGCGATAATTTATCTTCCATCGTGCACCAGTCACATTGTCTCAATATTCCATATTGCAGAGATGCTCCATATATTTTATGCTTTTGGCAACGTTACAGAAAAAACTTGCGTGAACTCCCCTAATGAACATCCGGTCTAGAGGTCACGGCAGTGTGCACATGTTAAGCGAAATGTAAACATACAAAAACAGAATGCAATATATTCACAGTTTTACGATAAGACTCGAAATGATGAATGAAATTCATCTTGTATATGATTTTGAATTTGAAATCATACATTGGTATACATCTATTCTGTTTATTTAATTCATTTTGCACATTTATACTGCATATAAACATTTTAGCGTACACGTGTAGTAAAATGACGACTGACATACATTTTCACATCAGCCAATCAGAATGGTTTTGTAATCTAGAACGGAACTTCACCAGGGAAGTTCAAGCAAGTTTTTTTGTGTAACGTTGAAAAACAGTAAACTACACGTTGTTTTTCTAAGATAAGAAGTATTGATGAAATGTGACCGGTATACAATGGAAGATAAATTACCACTTGTTTAATATAAATAGTACACATTTACTGAACTGCGTGTTTTAGGTATGAAATACGCGATTGAAATGGGTTAGTATATTTTCCCGTTCACGACCATGGTTCTTATAGAATACCTAGGGGTAGGGTATAATATGTACAGAGGCATTTTCTTTCTGATCTGGCGCCAGTGAAAAAAACATTTAATATCTATTATTTTAGTCCTCCTCTCTCCTAATCAAGTTGTGGTACATCTCGTTTAATTTTTTCCGATTTGTTGTTCCATATGAAATTATACATTATTTTTATTATTTCCTTTATTTTATGTTCCGACGGACTCGGTAAAACTGTAAAGGGATAAATAAGTTTCGGTAATGCAAAGGTTTGTATTGTAATATTATACTATTAGCCACTCCGTAAGTATTTTGTTACATGATAAAAGGAAAAAAGTCATTTCCAAAACTGAGAGTTCAATTACACACAGGTCAACAGCACAAAATATTGCTCAGCGACTTATTTAAGGAGTTGTACTAATTAAGGTTATCTTGCGCCAAGTAAATTCTCAATGCAAATTCCCCATTTGTTTAATTTGATTATTATGTCGCAGAAGAGCTGTTTTTTGTTTCCCGTACTTATGACCTGATCGTTATACTAATGTCTCATGCGCATTTTGAGTAATGCTATGAAATATTATATTTGAATATTTCGCCACAGTTTCAGATCTAAAATGATGTCCAATCCTTGCCAGACATAAAACACTGTCTGTAATGTGGCTATATTTTATTGGTGTTAAGAGTCTATATTCCGATTATATAAATAAACCCATTCAAATAATTGTGTTATTTTTCAATAAAAGTTTACAATCTTTATCTGTTTTCGGTCGACATTCACGTTCCTGGAGATCTTTTGTTTCATATCACCCTCTAAGGTACGCAATGTTTTTATACTGCTTTATGATCTATGTAATAAGTTTTAACTAGTGAGAAACAATTTTATAGCGTTTACGTATCGATAAACACAATGCGATATGTGGTACACCAAAAAGTGTATATTTCTATTGTAAGTCCAACCGAACTAACCGTACTTTATGGCTTGTACTACTGATGACTCGAGCACATTTCAAGAGATCACTCGAGTTCGAACGAAACTGAACTGTAGATTATGGACCTTGACATACATAAGAATAACGTATAATCTAAAACATTAAATCTCAAAATTAATTTAACATACATCTCAAAATTAATTTAACATACACAGAGGATATTACATGAGTGTCTTTTCATATTGAATTTATTAAACGAGTTGAATAAAATAATAAAATGCGAGGCTCTGCCGAGCATTTTATCAATTTTATTCAACGAGTTTAATAAATTCAATGTGGAAAGTCACAAATGTAATATTCTTTTTATCACATGTTATACTTTCTTGTCAAAACATCAAAAAATCGACTTTCTTTCACTATATAAACAAGACAATTTGACCGACGTCGCTTACACTATAAATGACGTCGACGTCAAAGCTTTATTACACTAGTGTATTATCATTTTTATTTAATGGCATTATTACACTCCCGCGACGTCAAACATGTGATAAATACAGTTATTTTACAGCTATGATATATGAAAGTAACTACAATGAAACTAAGAATTATTTTAATGCAAAATGCTTTCCCTGTCGTGGAAATTCAAAATAAATCTTTACAATCATAATCATAGTTTCCGTCGTGGATAAGTTCAAGAAGAGTTGGTTCGTCATTGGCTGTTACTGTACACGTGACATTATCATGATCCGGGTTGTTGGGATCGTACGTAATAATACTGTGCACCAGTGTCCGAGAGTCCGTGTCCTCGTGAATATAGGCTGTGTTCGGCAAACTGACGAAACGTATAGGCTACAATACACATATGAAAATGTACTTATAACGCATAAAATGTATCTATGATACACTGATAAAATATATTTATGGTATATGCGACTAACAAGATACTAAACGACTTAACCTTCAGCATCACTTTCATATATGAAAATAAGTTTCAGAATGTACATAATTTAATGTTTTCAAAATTCTGTAAAATGCACTAACAGTATGAAATGTATACCGGTAACGTGATACAATTCTGCCTCACATCAATGAAGAAATGAGTATAGTTCTTCATACAAAGAGATTAAAAGCAAAGTCAAGTTGAATCACCCACTATATATCATGAATCATGTACATTTATTTGTCATTCAATTTCTTACCCAGTTTGTAAAGGAGAACCGCATGATCATAGTGCACGTGGCGGTATAAGAGCACGAATATCCCGGGTTGCTAACTCTTACAACAAAGGTATGAGTGGAGTAGGGATAGTCCCAATCTGACTAAAGTACATCTCCTATTACGCTACGCATAGGATCTGAGAACGACCTATTCATTGCCTCGTTCTGACGACCCTTTCGCTCGCCAATCAGAGCCTAACTTACAACATCTTGCAAATCTACCTGTAGCCTTGACTTTTGATATTTACAATTCTTATGTCATAATGTATCAGATAGCCGGTTAGCTCAGTCGGTAGGCCACTTACTTTGTAAGCGAGGGGGCCCGGGTTCGAGCCCTGAAATAATTGCACATTTTTCTTACTCTATGACAATCGAACAAGTCGTCGGATTGGATAAAATAAAAATAGCAATAATGGAAATCCAAAATATACAGAAGACGATAGTGAATGGGTCGTTCTCAGATCTTCGTTTAGAAGATCAAGTACTTAAGTCAGATTGGGATAGTCCGGCCATACTGTTACATTCCCAGTTGTTGATATAACACCTTTATAAAAAAACAAAAATGCAGGAATTTACATTCCATGTTTCATTTGAAATTACCAGGGCCTTTCTTAAATTACCGGTAGAAAATACTTGGGTAAAAAAGCAATGAGTCTCCAAAGTTTTACGACAGGTCGTGTGCTGTCGGTAATGTTTTAGGTCGATACGACACAACAAGCGACACGACGCGCTTCGTCAATACGAAAAGCTGTTGTTAGCCCAGAAAGTTTTCAGCGCGGAAAGAATTTTCACTTTACCTAAATACCAAAATAAAATAAAATAGTTACTGTAAGAATAGCGTTTTTCACTGGCACCAGATCAGAAAGAAAATGCCTCCGTACGTGTTATTCCCTACCCCTAGGTATTCTATAAGAACCATGGTCATGAACGGGAAAGTGCACTAACCCGTTTCAATCGTACATTTCTCAACTTAAACGCGCAGTTCGGTGAATGTGTACCTAGTATATTGAACAAGCGATAATTTATCTTCCGTCGTGCACCAGTCACATTGTCTCAATATTCCATATTGCTGAGATTATCAACATATTTTATGCTTTCGTCAACGTTACAGAAAAAACTTGCTTGAACTTCCCTAATGAACATCCGGTCTAGAGGTCACGGCAGTGCGCACATGTTTGGCGAAACGTAAACAAACAAAAACAGATTTTTAAAAAAATCACAATTTTACACTAAAACTCGAAATGATGAATGAAATTCATCTTGTATATGATCTTTAATTTGAAATCGTACATTGGTCTGCATCTGTTCTGTATATTTTATTCATTTTGCACATTTTGCTGCATTTTCACATTTTAGCGGACACGTGTAGTAAAATGACGATTGACATACATTTTTACAACAGCCAATCAGAATGGTTTTGTAATCTAGAACGGAACTTCACCAGGGAAGTTCAAGCAAGTTTTTTGTGTAATGTTGAAATTACTATAAACTACGCGTTGTTTTTTTAAGATAAGATGTATTGAAAAATGTGACTGGTACACAATGGAAGATAAATTACCACTTGTTTGATATCCATAGTACACATTTACCCAACTGCGTGTTTTAGGTATGAAATGCGCGATTGAAACGGGTTAGTATATTTTCCCGTTCACGACCATGGTTCTTATAGAATACCTAGGGGTAGGGTATAACACATACGGAGGCATTTTCTTTCTGATCTGGTGCCAGTGGCGTTTTTTACTATAAACGTGTCAATTTTCTTTTAATTGTAAAGCTAGCCTATATCCATTAAAACTTCCAGTTTCAGCTTGATAAAGTCACTTTTCAAGGTTTTAGAGATTTTTCAGTAACGTATATTTGCGCGTCTAATTTTCCTCCAGAATAGCTGTCGCGACATAATAACCACTTTGTTCTAGCTAGGGCTTAGTTTTGCCTTATGTTATCATTTTTTATCCTAACTGCACACGTGTTGCAATCTTTTTCTGCAAATTACCCATTCGCACCTCTGACATCTAGATATTTACTATATTTAGGCTGAAATATGCTGTCGAAAATGAATGTGTGATGTGTTTATTTTTCTACAGTCTTGCTTTAAAAATATACTAAAGTTATCATGGTCTACCAAACTAGTCCATTTAACATAAATAAACAAATGTTAATATGCAGCATAAAAAAACAACACCTTCTAAAATGTTCTCAATTTCGTTTGAGCAATTACACGCATGTAAAGAATTTCTCAATAACTAAAACTTAACCCTTGAAACTCAAGTCTTCAAGATTTTTTTCTTATACAATGGGCAATAAAACTAAGCAAGAAATGTAACTGTCGCATTCTCATATAATTCATTAACAATATTTTATCAACAAAATGGAATACCTTAATCTAACACTGAGGAGTCAGTTGGTGTAAACATTCCTTTAAAAATTTGTTTTGAAGTAGAAATTCGTCCACACCTATGTATGATACGAACTCATGACTCAGGATTGGTCCTCAAGGTACAAAAACTACATCATACGTGTCGTTGTGTATCTGCGGTACATTGAGAGTCTATACACGCTTTCTTGCGCGTGTGTGCAAGTTTCTTGCGCAAAAAATTAAGCTTCATGTTAAACAAATACACACGTTTTTTACGCGGACATCAAGGGTTTTGGAACACAAATATACAAGTTTGTTTGCATTACAAAGACTATACAAGCTTCTTAACGCATACACATGCTTCATTACATGAATATTCCATTCTTTTTCCACGAACTAACGAGCTTCTTGACACAAATATACAATTTTCTTTACACGACCTTAGAACATTTCTTCATATAAATATACAAGCTTTTCTACCAGAATAGATAAGTTAACATTCCCTACCTGTCTTTGAATCTATGGAAGCTTCTGCTAGTGTTGAAGAAACTTTTACAAAATTCAAATTCTGCCATGTGGAACTGATTGCGGTGAAATGGTCTGAGGGGTTATCATATATCATGGTAAACAATGTAGCTCCGACTGCATGCTGGTCACTGAAACCGTAGTTTGTCTGATCCTTACAGTTTGGGGTCTGGAAGCACCCGTCTGTAAAAGATTCTTTGATATTACTATAAAACTCGTATTGATTCTGATGTTACTGTAGTGTCTGTACACTGTCCACGGGATAATAGCGTAAGCCCGTGAGTTTGCCATGGGCGCTCTACTCAACATTCGTACGTTATCTTTGGACATGGTTCTAATCTACACATTGTGGACGTACATTTACTTGAGAAGTAAATGTTTAGTGTTCCTATATTGGTTTGTTATTGTTATTATCAAAGCTGTCTACTTTGTTGTTGTAGACAATTGAATCTTACAATAATCTTTATTTCAGTCACTCTATCCCGTTAACAAGTACTTTTCATCTTTTATAAGAAAAAAACAATTAAGGATATAGAGCATTTTGTTACACTTTTCAACAAGTTTTAAAAATGCACATTTCAACATCAAATATCTTTATGTTAAGTTAAAGGCTGGAAACACCTTCAATCAATTCGTGCTCCTCAACCATTTCACCAAATGACACCAGGTCTGACAACTGGTATAAGTTTCGATAAGATAACTTAAACGAAACAATCATTTTGCTGTTCAACACAAACCTGATATATTATTTCTTGGACAAAGTACCAAATTGATACGCTTTCAACTTCATTAAACGCTCTCTATGATATCCACCTATTCTCTATGCTCTGGCTTACAAACGACGAGGAAGGAGGAGAGGAGGTTTTGTCCTAATTGATAGACTGTGCTTTATTTCAAAACAATTCTTACACATGTGCACACTGCTTGTGTGCGGATTAATACAAGTCAGTGTTCTGTTACTTTTACGAATGCAATGTAAAGTAAATCTTTCGGGAAATAAGCACGAGTTCTAAAAGTAAAATTTTGCGTGACTTTAGGAATTCAACAGGGAGTGAGTATTTCTCGATGCAAAGCTAATTATCTATTAAATAAATGCGTATCTACATATATCAATATTATATAAATATAATGACTTTTTTCACTTTCAAATAAAAAATTAATAATACGACATACAGTAAAACGACGTCACGAAATCGATATGAAATTCAGACGTCAGTATGGAAAAATATTGACGTTTCCAATCCCAAGAACAAAAATGATATATACAATGAAATTGCTATGCTCCTTAAACTAAAGTGTTTGTTTTTGTTTTTGTTTTGTTTTTTAATGTTTTCGTTTTGACGCGAGATCAATGTTTATTCATTATGTACAGAAACATACCACATACCAAAGTTTATAGGAAGATTTCCACAGGACGTTTGCCGGCGACTGTGTATGCATATTCCAATAATGAAAGTGTAGTCATATTCTACTGAAGGGTCAGTGGCCACATAAACTGTTCCGCTGTCTGAAAATAACATTATTTTGACACTTATTTTGTCTAAACATAAACGTCCCCATTGTCTGAAAATGGTATTAGTTTTATATTTATTTTCTTTGCATATAAAAAGTTTTTGTTGGAGCTCTTTACTTTACAAAACATATTTTTATAGTCGCTGTTAGAAAGTGCTTCCTGTGTACAATTTCTGATGGTTTAATATTAAGTCAATTTTTTTGTTACATTTTTTATTTTCACATACTTCTCATCATATACATGACCTTTAAAATAAAATATTTGCTACAAATTGTTTTTCAGACATCCAAGTCGTGTTTTCCAAACAGCGTGCATAAAGAATCACGGTTAAGGGACTGTCACTGCTCATATTTGTAATGGGAAAACATTAAACTATATCTTGGAGAAAATAGACTTGCAATTTTCTGTTCTATCTGTTCTACTTATTGAACATTATATAAATATTGCATTCCATAGAGGGTGATATGAAAAATGTTCACCGCGAAATTATTAGTTACACTGCTTGTTGGTGACAGGATATGGGATATACGCTGTCGAGGAAATCCATATCAGGCGAGAGCGTAGCTCGAGCCTGATATGGATTTTCGAGACCGCGTATATCCCGTATCCTGTCACCAACAAGCAGTGTAACGATTTTATCTTGCCGACTACCTTTTACATCCTCACTGTACTGATCTACATCTACATCTACATGATACTTCCAACAATCATTAACGATTATGACTGGAAGGCGCTTGTCTGGGCAGTGTTAAAAATGAGAAAACTCATTAGGTGCAAAGAATAAAAATTACTACAGGTGCTAAGTTAAAAACATAGTGAAGGAAGTTACTGCAGATGTACAGTGGCCAGCCGCTCAGCAAATATGTTGAGGCTGGGGCTGGACTGTACATATTGGGGAAGGCCATTCCATAGTCTGATTGTACGGGGGAAGAAGGAATTCATGTGGTATTGAGTACGGGACTGTGGAATTAGGTAGTTCAGGTTTCTGGTCGGAGTTAGATGGTTATGGTCGACGCATACATGATTTGTTCGGATTTTGTAAAAATAGATGAGAGAAGATTGTATGCGCCGTTGTTCTAAAGTTTGCCAGTTTAGGGTGTTAATCATCTGGGTTACACTGCTTGTATAGTTATAGTCGTTTAAGATAAACCGTGCAGCTGATCTTTGCACTTTTTCGACTTTGTATGAGAGGGACTTTTGCCAGGGGTGCCAGATGGATGAGCAATACTCGAGTTGTGGACGGACATAGGTGTTATAGGCTTTCTCTTTGACCTTTTTGTTTGTTGTCTGAACATTTCTTTTGATGAATTTAAGAGAGTTGTTTGCTTTAGAGGAAATAGTATTAATATGTTCAGACCAGTTTAAGTCTTTAGTTAGTGTAACACCTAAGTATTTAGCGGTATCGGTAGATTTCAGTTCCTTGTCATGCAGGGTGTAAGGAAACATGACAGGGTTTCGTTTGCGAGTAATTCTCAGCACCTCACACTTGTCTGGATTGAATTCCATTGACCAGTCCCGTTCCCACTTTTCAAGGGCGTACAAATCTTTTTGTAGTGTTTGGGCATCAGATGAGGACTTGACTGTAAGGTATACTATGGTATCATCTGCAAACAGTCTTGCCTTACTTCTAATAGAATCTGGTAGGTCATTAATGTAAGCCAGAAAGAGACAGGGCCCTAGGACGGATCCCTGAGGGACACCGGACAGGACAGGCAGGGTGTCAGAAGTGCAGCCGTCTACAACTACTCTTTGGGTTCGACCCTTCAGAAATGACTTTATCCACTGTGATACCAGAGGGTGGACACCCAGCTCATTAAGTTTAAATATCAATTTATTGTGATCAACCTTGTCGAATTCTTTACTAAAATCCATTACTATTACATCTGTTTGTTGACCTTGCTCAAGGTTGTCGTAAACTTTTTGTGTAAAGCTGATCAGTTGTGATTCACAGCTATGCTTAGATCTGAAGCCATGCTGGTACTGGCTTAAGAGGTCATTATTGTCAAAATGTGTCATGATGTTGGAGACTAGAATGTGTTCCAATAATTTGGAAGCTATGCAGGTGAGAGATATTGGCCTGTAGTTACTGGCCTTTGATTTCGGGCCTTTCTTATAAACAGGGGCGACAACTGCACTTCTCCAATCTGGCGGGACACAGCCAGTTTCCAGGGATGACCTAAATATAATTGTAAGGATGGGCGCTATCTCGTGGTGTAGCTCTTTTAGAACTCTTGGTGAGAGTTCATCTGGGCCAGAGGCTTTGTTTGGAGAGAGCCCCTGCAGGAGTTTATCAACACCCTCTTCTGTAACGGAGATCATGGGCATGTTGGGTGCTGAAGTGTTTGTAGTAACTTTTTTGCAGAGTTGCTTCAAACTGAGTGGTTGTGGTTTTGAGAAGACCGACTCAAATTGCCTATTTAGTATATTGGCCTTGGTGGCAGGGTCAGTATATGTTAGACCCTCATGCTTAAGAGGTGCTACACCACAATTTTCTGTTTTCTTATGTTTTATGAAGGAATAGAATTTCTTATTTTTACCTGGTTGTGAATCGTCCATGAATATGACTGATTCTAGGTAAGACCAGTATGAGTTCCTTAGCTGTTTTTGGATGCTATATTTAACGGCTTTGAAGGTATTACTTTTACATGGGGATTGGTTGGATTTCCTCAATTTAGTGTACATTTTATCACGCTTGCGGATTTGTCTAAGGATCTTGGGAGTTAACCATGGGAGGTCGCAGCGTGTCTTAGTAGTTTTAGTTGGAATGTGTAGAGAACTAAGTCGATTTAGTTCATCTTTGAACAGATTCCAATCTGAGGCGGGGTCAGAGTGGTCAGAATCAGCGAATTTCTTTCCAAACTTTCCTATCTAAGTTAGGTTTGTTCCGATGATTGACACAGATTTTATATTATAATAAAGCTACTTACAGTTACAGTGCAGACTGGAATCCTGAAATCTTCCCTGGTTTTCACGCTTTGATTATAGTTGATTAATACCAGCCATAAAATGAAAATTGAACTGTATTTTGACAGAATCACAAAACACAGAAGCTCATTTATACAGGTTATGAACTGGTTTTGAAAAACTTTTACGTTCCATCCTTTCGAAAAATCATCAGATTAGACGATGTCAGAAATGTCTTTTAAAACTTCCGCTTTAGTCCGTTTCCTGTTAATTCCTTTATCTTGCAGATAGATTAAATAATCCTACAACAAACTGCTGTCTTACAAATGCGTTAATTCCTTTGCTTTCCGATGATTTTACTAAAGGTAGCAGGGTACACTTTCGAATTTTGGCCCCCGTCAATATTTGTTATAAAGAGAACATCGTGATTTTGGATGCATGTAAATTAAGGTGAGAGATAATGATTATTAATTCTTTAGAAAATCTATACAGCCGATACATGTAAAATTCTGATGTCAGTTGGAAAACTAACTGCTGGTAGCTTTGTATGATCAATGAGACACCATTTCGCGGAAAAATTCAATTCACGGAAGGGTTCTGTGCTTGTTGATTGATACTCAGGAACATTTTCGTTATTTTCCGAAAAAACGAGCTGGATAGGCCCCCATTCCGTTTATGTCCTGACGTTCAGTAAGGACTATTAAATTAAGAAATGCAGTAAAATTGGACAGTGTTCTTGCAGCGGGATCATTGTAGACTGTTCAAAAGGTGCAAAATTGATGATTTTGGCACGCTATTTTTCATGGATGATGTAAACCTTTCGCTTTGATAACTTTCTTTATTCTTGTATGAGAATCCTGATCTTGCCATTAATTAAAAGCACAAAACATGCACGCAATTTATAAAATAGCCACCCAAATTTTGCTCATAGGGGAAGTGCAATATTGCGACTCGCTACATGTAAGACCGTCCGTGCCCAAAATTTTCTCATCTAAGTGTACCTTGCTACCTTAAGGAAAATCTGCCAAAATTAAATTTTGAAAGAACTCTTAAATTTGTGCGGTTTCAAATAGTTTAGAACCTCTTCTTCGATATTCTAAACTTTCTGGGCACTTAAAACGCTACCTGACGGCACAGCAGCTCGAAAATGTTACGGTGAGGACACATAAAAGCATAAAAGTCAATATATACGCATACGATTTTTTTTTTATTCTAGCTCCAGTAACAAGGTTCTGGTACAGTAAAAACATCATTTTTATCGTTATTAACCCACACAGCGCATATTTGGCCCACCAGCTATGCAGTTCGTCAATTAGGGGGATGGTCGGACGGTGGGGACCCCATGAAATAAGAAAATAAGGGGTGGAGACATTTTATTTTCGCAAAATGGTGCAGAATTGCCCTTATATCATTCCTAATGACAAAATACGTTAAATCATGCCAGAAAATGGTAAAAACGGATGTATTGTACGTTCTTTGTCTCGTAGCGACGATTTGTAAATTTTGGCTAAATTTGTGCATTAGGGGTGGGCAAGTTTAGAGTCTCTCATACAGACTTCTTTTCATGCTATTGAAAACATTTTTATTTGGTTGAATTGGCGAAAGACATATAAAAGTTCAGAACAAGTCAAACCCTCTTTTGTTCATGAACTGAAAAATCTTAAGGTAGCAGGGTACACTTTCGAATTTTGGCCCCCGTCAATATTTGTTATAAAGAGAACATCGTGATTTTGGATGCATGTAAATTAAGGTGAGAGATAATGATTATTAATTCTTTAGAAAATCTATACAGCCGATACATGTAAAATTCTGATGTCAGTTGGAAAACTAACTGCTGGTAGCTTTGTATGATCAATGAGACACCATTTCGCGGAAAAATTCAATTCACGGAAGGGTTCTGTGCTTGTTGATTGATACTCAGGAACATTTTCGTTATTTTCCGAAAAAACGAGCTGGATAGGCCCCCATTCCGTTTATGTCCTGACGTTCAGTAAGGACTATTAAATTAAGAAATGCAGTAAAATTGGACAGTGTTCTTGCAGCGGGATCATTGTAGACTGTTCAAAAGGTGCAAAATTGATGATTTTGGCACGCTATTTTTCATGGATGATGTAAACCTTTCGCTTTGATAACTTTCTTTATTCTTGTATGAGAATCCTGATCTTGCCATTAATTAAAAGCACAAAACATGCACGCAATTTATAAAATAGCCACCCAAATTTTGCTCATAGGGGAAGTGCAGTATTGCGACTCGCTACATGTAAGACCGTCCGTGCCCAAAATTTTCTCATCTAAGTGTACCTTGCTACCTAAAACAACATCAACTTGTCAACGGTCAAGGTCAGTCGCGGCCGTGCCATACAGAGTTACTGTTCTTCTATATATAATTTCTACTCACTTCACAAACCTAACTTAGATAGGAAAAATAAGAGCGGCAAGACAACACTAATTTTTTTTTATCCCGGAAATGATATCTATAGCTTGGGCTTATAATCTGACTTGTTTTAATTACGATAGCGGTGCTGCAGCCATTTTGTTTTTAATCAAATTTCATATCTGTAATGTACTAGCAGGATATGGAATATATCCTGTCTCCACGTGACGTCTGTTGACCAATAGAAATGCAAGAATCTTTTGGGAGGCGAGATAAATATGAATATTGACCGAGGCGCCAGCCGAGGTCTATATTCATATTTCGAGGGGTGAACATTTTTCATATCACCCTCTCAGGAATGCAATATTTATTTTATTATACCGAAAGATTATAAGGGTCAAAGCATTTACTGGAAAATCAACATAGTTAACATAGTTAACATTAAAAAGTAATTACTAACTTAATAATGAAGACAGAATTAAAGAGTCTTTACTTGTTAGCACTTATAATTTGTGGCGAATTTGCCGTGTAATAAGACATTTTGATAGATTTAATCGAGACGTTTATAGCTGACCCCTATATCTATTCTAATATTTTAACATTGCGTCAATCAGTAGCGTTCGAGAAACGGCGATAACTTTCTTTTTTTCTAAACGAAACATATAAGTGTGAGCAATCATTTTCTTAGTTAGATCATTTCCAAACTTATTGTTGTAGTTTCGATTCAATATTTGATGAAATATTGTTTTCGAAATATTTTGCACGTAGCATAAAAAAGAAAATTCGGCCGTGTTCGCACATGCAAGAGCAGCAGAAAAGGGTAATTTAATCCTAAAGTATAATTATATAAGCGCCTCGTCTGAAAATTAATCGACTCACTCTTTTAATCAATGCAGAAGTATCAATCTCTCAACGGGTGAACAAAAAATAATATCACATGCGCAGAAAAACAAAATAACGCTGTTGCGCATGTGATATGAAATTATGGATCATATCACCTGCGCAGAAATTGAAAATAACGATTTTGCGCATGTGATATAAAATCACTGGGGAATATGATATATTATTCAAGTTAAACTAATGGGAAATTTGCATTGGACATTTATGTGAGGTATAATAAAACTGAATACATTAGCAATGGTTCCATCGTTTATTCTATATGTTGTTTTAACATCAGACAGTTGTCAGTCTTAAAAAAGGGAAAGTACCTGTGTTCAGTTCAAACATGTTGGCTGTATCGAGCAGGTATGTGTTTGAAACTGCTGACGACTTCGTGTACTCCACAATGGTAGGTCCACTTGTCAATAATTGACTCGCTGTCGTTAACACAGTGCCAACGCTCATTGAGTTATCCGCAGCTACCGAACCTAAACAAAATGAATTTATAACGTGGTATGTTAAATAATTTGAGAGTTTTTATCATGAATGACCGTAAAAGCAATTGTGATATTTAAGTGACTAATTGCCTGAACTGAAATACGGCGGCTCTTGAGGAAAGCGTTAGATTTATTTACATTTTCCCAATCGGTTCCAACTGAATGATATCAAGCAATACTTTCGAGCAATGGCGATGTTATATATCATTAGTTGTAAGCTACACTAATACACAATGGTTGTAAGCTACAGTAATACACAATGGTTGTAAGCTACACTAATACACAATGTATGTAATTCAAACAGACAGACAGACAGACAGACAGACAGGTAGGTAGGTAGGTAGGTAAGTTTTGTACGAAGTGCATTCATGGTTACAATAACAAAACATGTTGCACTATTTCAAAATTAGATACAAAGACATGAATAATGAACCATATTATTCCCCTCAGTACTAATGATAACAAAAAAAAGATTTAAACTCTTATTTCCATTGTGGACCTTTTAACTGATGACAAGATATTAGATAGAGATACATGAAATATGAATCATCCCAGAAAATGAACGTATGAAGTGCATGGATGGTTACAATAACAAAAGATAATATGTAAGGGTAGATTTCTCGGAAGCAAAGAGCACCAAAAACACAGCCCCAGAGCCACGCATTTACATAGTAGGCCTACAACAAAAAGAAGCTGTAATGGAAAAATATTTTAGACGGGTTGCTTCAAATATCCAACTAGTAAATATTAATATAAGCTAAATATCGATAAAGGGGAAGGAATTGGTAAGGGGTGAAATGGGGTAGGGGTGGGGGAGGAATCCGAAAGGGAAAATTGAACAAGGACGAATATTCAAGGGAATGCCATGTTCTTTAAAAACAGTCGCACTACAACGTAAACCACAATAGCACAGACACTCATGAACCAAAGATAAACACACAACGACGATCAACTGAATAACATAGAAAAACGAACAAGGAACACACCAGGAAACAGTAGGGCACCGTTATAAATTCACAAGCTTACAAACGCACCCACACAAGTAGGGAAAACAATCAAGTACCGTCTTGGGATTCGGCTGCCAAAACAAAGCGGAGCCACGAAAACTTACTCAAAGTAAAGGGGGAGGAGATGCAAAAATGGCGTAAATGCAAGGGAAAGGAGAGGGCAAAAGGGAGAGTGGGGCGGAGGAAAAACGCTTACAACAAACAAGAAGCATACGCAACACACAATACAAGACAGACAAAACATGTTGAAATTAGGGGCAACGCCTTGGAACGGTCAGTAACCTAAATGAAGGAAACTGGGGGGTTTAAACGCGTTTAGTGCATGATAACCTCGCACTTACCCTATTTTCAACAAGTTAAACAACACAATGTAAATAAAAATCCCCCTGAGAAAGGCTCTAACATTAGTGCAAAAGTATCAGGTAAATAAAGCAAAACATAAAATTAAGGTAAATTTAAGGTCATGTTGAAATCATGTTGAATTATTTAAAAATAAAATACACAGACATATCATGGCCCTCAGTCCCAAGAATAACAAAACAGAGATTAAAACCATTATTTCCACTGTGGTCCTTGTTACAGATGGCATGATATGACGTAGAGAGACATGAAATGTGAATCATCCCAGACAGATAGTCTTAAAATAATACGGACACTAAACTGGATAGGAGAATAATGTTTGCTTGACAGTTAAAAATATGTCATATCTGACTAGTAATAGCAGGGACAAAATTCACCATGACAGACTAGTAAAATTAACACAGAAATCTTCAAACAATTGAATGCAGATGAAATATTCACATAATATTGTATTACTTTGATAATTACAATGTTAAAATTACATTTGACTTAGCAAATGGTTTCAGATGACAACCTAGAAGGTGTGGAGGTTTGGTAATTACTCGTGGAAAGTAGTAATCCATTCCATCAATCCATGTAGGCAAAATATTAAATATCAGAACATTTGACCTTGAGAACTGTAAAAGAACCTCACTCCCGGAACCTTGTAACTTTGCTGTATATTGTCTTTGACTAAATGAAATGTTCACATATATAATCAGCTGCTGCAACTGCTACTATCGTAAAGTCTTGAGTCAATATTATCTGATCAAATCGTTTGGATACATGTAACCAATTTAAAGATATGGACTCTATAGGACAAATATGAGACCTGGACACAGTAGGTGCTAAATGGGTGGCTCCCTAAATAAAGAATCCAAATGTCACAGCTAGAGTTTGACCCCACAGCGGCAACTAGCAATTATTTTATGAAAGTCACCATAACCACTCAACTAGGACCCACGTAAACGTATACAAACTACATTTTAGGAGGTAGTATACCTTAACATTTGTATGTGCTCATGTCCAACCGGAAGCTAACGTGACGATTTACAGCAAAGTTTACTACAAACTAAAGGCTGTTTTCTTTAAAATAGTCTTACAAATAACAGATCTGTAATAATTTACCAACATGTCCTATTGTTCACAATGCAATAGAAAGTATGTTCAATGGAAAAATGAAAAAAGAAACGTGCGAAGATAATGAAATGTTTATAACTTAAACTGCCTACGTTGCAAAAGTGAGGGTACATTTCAATTTCTTAATAATAACTTACAGAGTATGTAAACATTAAGCTATAATTGTTTTATTAACCCTTTGTTCTTATTATTGTCCTTCAAGGAACAATAAGAACCACGACATTATAAAAATGTAATCGGGCACATGCATAATTTGTAGAAATGGTCGGAAAAAAGCTTGTGTTATACAAACATCAGTCAAAGATCTTCCTGAAAAGTGATAGCGAGAACGTTCGGACCATCGTAAAATACTAAACTGTGAATGAAGTAATATTTTATAATTGCGAATCTTTAATTTCTAGTATTTAGAAGGTTTCTGCCGATTATAAAATGCACGTTGACCAGTTTTAATTATTGTATAATTTCTTGAGGTAAAACAAAAACCATAGGTAAGACTTTTACTGCACTAGGAATAGACCCGGTGGGAGTTTTGGAAATCTCAACTGCTTTCATTCAAAAGTTATGCAGACCTGTTCGTGTCTAGGTTTGGGAATAGACATATCAATTCTGTGAAATGCCAACCTACTTTTGTTTCCGATAATAGTATATAGCGCAATGTTTATTGTACCTGTCAAAGAATTCACCGTAGTTTGAATTATTTGAATGCAGATTACACTTTAAACTTGAGACATTCTGATACTATCTCAATAATGTAAAGTCCCACTAGTATTCATTACATATTTTATTTTATTTAAAAAGAGGCGGGGGGAGGGGCGCGGGAGGCGGAGACAAAAATGTTTTGTTTCAGTATTCTCACGTAGCCAAAAATGGTAGAACATTAGTGTTACAATCT
This sequence comes from Mercenaria mercenaria, assembly GCF_021730395.1. NCBI lineage: Eukaryota > Metazoa > Mollusca > Bivalvia > Venerida > Veneridae > Mercenaria > Mercenaria mercenaria. The sequence continues at coordinate 67,466 of NW_026463578.1, forward strand.
GGAGGTACTGTTTGACTCCTCCGAACAATAGGAGAGAAATCACCCATGTGCGATCCAAAAATAAGAAAGGTGTCGTAAACTTGCGTTCTAGTATGACATCCAAGATGATATTGTAGGCTATTTGATGTTCTATAAATACAACATAATAATAATCCATTGTAAATGTTTATACCAGTTCTTGATAAGGTAGTATAAGGAATATATTAAATCTAATTTTGATGTGATTGTTACTATTTTCAACTGCCAATACCTGGAAGACTAATGGTCAATGTTGGTGTTTCTTCAGCCACACTGACAGTCAGGGTGGATGTTCCGTCATCATCATTGTCATAGGAAGTTGTATAACAACGAACAACAATATTGTATGTTGCTGGTCCAGTAAGACATCCGTTAGAGGTGGAACAAGCCGTGCACGAAGGACAGTCACCACAACTTGTTGCTGAACAAGAGTACTTGGATACCGTGTTCCCTCCTTAAAAAGGAAACATTATATGTTGTATAACTTGAAATTATACTTGTAATACATACACCAGTATGTAACATATGGAATTTTCTAGAATGCAATTTTTGCAACATAGTAAGTTTAAATAAATTTATTATTACTTAAAACTCTTTATGGTATTATGATCTAAACTGGCATGAGCATAATGGAATTCAAAGTGTTTTATATTTGAACTTCAATTTGCAAGAACATGAAATAATGCGAAATCAGACATTTTTTGATTAGATATCATTTTAACGCCATTTCAGTAGGGCATTATGCAAACATACGAGTCTGTACTTATGTTCTGTGACTATTAATCATTTCGTTAGTAATTCTGATTCCGAAAATAGAAACTCATACCTGACCAGTAGAAGAGACCAGAGTCTGGATTAGAAGAGATCGTGCAGGTCTCACAACTTACAGTATGTTGAGTAGTACCAGTAAAAACACCAAGGATATAGTTATTAGTTGATGGGTAACAGGTGGCTGAAACGGTCGATAAAGTTCTTCCAGAATCATCATTTTCATTCAGATTTACCGTTCCTGGGCTGAGGTTAACTGATGCTGCCAAAACTGCAAAGCAAAAAATATCTATCATGTGGACAAATAAAAAATATTTGACGACTCTTGATTCATTTTCAAACGTGAGACTAAGAAAAAAATGAGTAGGAGTTTTATATAGTTATACAGTCATATATAACACAACCTAGCAGAATAAGAAAGGCTAAATTCTTTATTCATTTTTGTTTTGTTTTGTTGGATGTAACGTCGCACCGACACATGATAGGTCATATGGCTTTGTATGAAATATTGTTGAATTTTAAAGAAGTAACAAATTTACAGGGTTTCCAAACTAGTCACAAATAAACGCGCAAAAAAATGTGATCTTTGATAACGAAAACTAGTCTCCTGGAGAAAAAACATTTTGTCTTTGTCATACAGTCATTTCATATAAATACACCGTTCTTGGGTTGTTAAATATTGGTGTTAAATCTGAAACGAATAAAAAAAATATGCGAACGATTCTCGATTTATTTTAGCAAAAGTGACACCAGGAAAATAAACTGAAAAATATCGGTAAAACCAATGGATGCTCCCTAAAATATGATTATTGTATATTAAAAGAACAATAGTGGAATTCACTGAGCACATATACTTGTAATGTACTAATGTTGAATAATCAAGGGTAAATATCTCATTGAAAAATCATGCCACCGGAACATAAATGCGCACTTCCTCTTGAGGTTTCAATGATTTTCAGCCAGCTGTTGTTATATACGGAGGGTATGGCTCCGCAAGAGCTATAAAGGAATACGCGCGCCAAATACAGAGAGCTATATACGGAGAACATAGCTCCGCAAGAGTTATATAGCAGCACAATCTCAGAACCAACGCTACACATATTACTGGACGTAGAGTGCAGATCCTGACTATTCTGTTTCAGAAATTAATTTCGATAGTTTAAATGAATAAGTAATTACGTGGACTATATTGTATAAAGAAATCGAGCTATAGGCGGAACAGAACTACACGTTTTCCGTGTGTAGTTCGAAGTTTAGTCCGAGAGATATATACGAAACATATAGCTCCGCAAGAGCTCTATAGGAATACATGCTCCAAACACAGCTCCCAGAGAAGCTTTATCCGAAGGGAGCCATATAGGGTGTGACAAGGCGTCTCCCTACCACTTTCGCACTTAACCTGTATCTTATGAACCCTATTACTTATTCAGTAACGTATTACGTTTTTAGACTTCCTTTCCAATACTTTAAAAAAATTATATATATAAGCAAAGACAACTCAATCACAGGGTCTTATTTTGTCTACTTGTCTTGATAGATCGCCACATATTGTACCAATATAAAGTATGAAATGGAGAGAATTTCTGTAAGCGTTAGTTTTCAATTCAATCCACAGTAATATGTAAAACTGTGAAACTGTCATTTGCTTTGAGTTACTATATAGACAAGGCAGTCTGAAAGACAGCTAAATCCCCCGCCACTGCTATGGATAGTGAAAGGGTAAACCTTTGGCCTTAAGCTGTGACCTTGACCTTGAACTGGATGACTCATAAATTCTGCACAATGTATTGATGAGGTGATTATTTGACCCAAGTTTCATGAAAAACCATCAAGGAGTTTAGGAGATACAGAGCTCAAACCTTTGACCTTGAGTTGTGACCTTGACCTTAAGTTGACATGGCTGACTCATGAGTTCTTGATGAGGTGATCATTTGACCCAAGTTTGATAAAAATCCTTCAAGCGGTTTAGGAGATACAGAGTATACACACAATAGAAGGCTCAAACCTTTGAACCTAAGTTGTGACCTTGATCTTGAGCCGGCATGGCTGACTCATAAGTTCTATACATTGTTTTGATGAGGTGATCATTTGACCCAAGTTTTTTCAAAATCCTTGGAGGGGTTTAAGAGATATAGAGCGGACACGAAATGGAAAGCTCAAACCTTTGACCGACCTTGAGTTGTGACCTTAACCTTGAGTAGGCATGGCTGACTTATAAGTTCTGCACATTGTCTTGATGAGATGATCATTTGACCCAAGTTTTATAAAATTCCTTCAATGGGATTAGGAGATACAGAGCGGTCACAAAATGGAAGGCTCAAATATTTGACCTTGAGTTGTGACCTTGACCTTGAGCTGACAAGGCTGACTTATGGGTTTTGCACATCGTCTTGATGAGGTGATCATTTGATCCAAGTTTCATGAAAAGCTTTCAAGGGACTTAGGAGATATGGAGCGGACACGAAAGTGTTACGGACAGACGGAAGGACGGGCGGAGACCATTTCTATAACCCCAACCATTTGTGGCAGGGGATTAATAAATGAATACGTTTAAGCCAAGAAATATGATACAGAACTATACACCTGAAGAAATAGTCTGTCTTTTTCATACGTGTCATATACTGTACACGAAAGGGCTGAAATAAAAATGACGAAATAGCTTAGGCAAAATTAATTAACTATTACCTGTTGATGGAATTAATATCCATAATACTGTGAACAGCAATGCTGATGTTCCTGTTATCATTTGTGAATTCTGTTTGATTACAAAAGTTGTCTTAAAATGACGCAATTAATGTTAAGTATAACTATAATTTTAAGAACGAAAGAACGATCCTTTAACGAGGTGTAATTTGAGACACAGCTTTTTAAAAAAGTTGATAACGCTGTTTTATAATAACTTCCTACAAATCAACTTAGAATTTGTCGCTACAAAAATGTTCTTGTTTGTAGGTCTGTCAGCTGTTTTTTTTTTTTCTTTCTATTTGCGATATCATTGAGGTATATAATAACGAAAACATTTTCACAATTGACCGTCGGTCTAAACAAAATACAAAGTTAAAACATGGGTAATATCAACTTTGGAATAAAGCGGAAGATTTTATGACAATATAAAATAATCGAAGTACATGTACAGTAAACGTTGAAGTGCGAAATCGTAAAGTTCGTGATTTACGCTGCAAGATTTCAAGATTCACTATTTCAAATTTTATAAAATTAAAAAAAAAACGATTGTCTTGAAGAGTGAAATCGTGACTTTCACATTTTTATACAAAGTCTTCCAGATTTCAGGTGTTATCATGGTGGCTGATTTCTGCCATGTCGTGTTGGCATTTTGACTAGGCAAAACACGGCAACACGAAAACATGAAAACTCGACACAATTAACACGAAAACACGACGTTTAGAGGACGGCGACGCGACAAATTTATTTGTCGAGATC